>NW_019646446.1:51048-63434 GCF_002806865.2 Cucurbita pepo subsp. pepo
AATGATGAAACTTTTTACAAATAAGTAGAAGATGATAATTACTATAACAAAGTAATTCAAGTCAAAACAATAATCAAGTAGAACATGCAATAAATCACAATAATAATTTTGAAATTAAATAGGAAAGAGTTAGAGAAAATGACACCGTAGTTTTATAGTGGTTCGGTCAAACTCGACCTACTCCACTCCCCAAGCGCCTCTTGGGAATTTGAATAAAGAACTTTCTCGACTCTTTCCACGGATCTGAGCCAAACCGCTACACCGCTCTTTTTACGAGTTCAAGAGCAAACTCAATCCTTTCCACGGCGCAGGATCAAACCGATACAAGTATTTGAGTTTGATAATAACACACCACAACTCTCTCAAAGAGTAGATTTACAATTTGGGATACTCACAACTATTTCCTCACAATACAATAATAATCCCTCTCAAGAATAAGATGAAAAGAAATAAACTTGTAAGCTTGGAGAGAGCAACAAACAATGGAGACTTTGAACAAATGAGGATTGGAGAATGTATGTAAGTTGTGTATTTTAAAATGTGGGGAAGATGAGTTTATATAGAGGAGAAAAGTGGCAAAATGTAGGATTGAATATTGACCATTGGATTGTGTTAGGAATAATGGAAGGTGGAGATTAAAAGTAAATAAATAAGAAAATTTTCTAAATTCATTTATTTCAAAATTTTAATATAATAGTAATATAATATAATAATAATAAAAAGTTATGTGAGTAGCGGTCAAATGAAATTCTAAATTTATTATAAATATAATAATATAATAATAATAAAAACTATGTGAGTAACTACCAAAATTTTAAAATATAATAATATAATATAGTAATAATAAAAATCGATGTGAGTGACGGTTAGATTCAAATTTATATTTTGTAAAAATAACTTTATTTAAAAATATAATAATAAGAAAAAAAAAACTCCACCATTTGTTACTCTCCCAAAATTATAAATGTCATACTTTGATATATTTTGATTTGTCCATCATTTTGATTTTGCTGACACATCATCACGTCGGGTATGTTGTCTCGATTGTAATTTCTTCGTTTTAGCTCTGATTTGAGTAATTGAAAGGTCGTTAAAATCGTTATTCCCGACCTTATACTGTGGATAGTTGAAAATACTGAAAATAGTTAATAATTAAAAAGTATGTTTGTTATCATCAAAAAATCAATTAATTAATTGAAATTAATTAAAGTGAGATCAAGGGCCAAAAAGTCAACACTGGCGCGTGTTAAATTTGAGGAACTACGCTCAAAGATCGGAGTTCAAATAATAAGGTACATATAGCATAGGTTATAGAGGAGATTGTTAGATAAAAGCCTGTAGTTTTCTTTATTTAGTTTTTGAACGTTTTTATCCAAATTATTTAGTTGAATCTTTTAGTTTGACAATTTGACATACACGTGGAGGATTACCAAATTTTTAGCTGTCCATTTCAGCCATGTTTACACGTAAGTGGCTCATGTTTAGTTGGCCACTCAGGCCTTTATTAAGGTAGAATTGTTATTTAAATATAGATTGAGAAACAAATTACTCTGTTTAAGCAAAAATAAATCCCAAATATTTTGTTCTCTTCTTCTTTATGTTATTTTCTTGCACTTTCTGTTTTCCTTCTTCCAGCAATTTTCTTCGGCTGTTTTTCCTCCGTCAAAGGATTTCCTCTCGACAATGGCGAATTGCTACATCAAATTCGACTATGTCGTTTGCTCGATTGAGGAGTCTAATGATATGGATTCCTTATCCATTGATGAGTTACAAAGTAGTCTCTTAGTGCATGAGCAACACATAAATGACCATGTTTGTGAGGAAGAACAAGCTCTAAAAGTCACATATGAAGGATGTTTTGGCAGTAGAGGAAGAGGTCAACAAAGCTTTGACAGATCAACTGTGGAATGTTACAACTGCCATGGATTAGGACATTACCAATTTGAGTGTCCTAAAAGGGAGAATGACAAAGCAAATTATCCATAAACCAATGAAAGATGCTATTAATGGCCTATGTAGATGAGAAGAAAGCTGAAAAGAAGAACATTTGATTTCTTCACTCCAATGCACTAGCCACATGTGTGGAAAGAAAGAACTTTTCTATCATGTTAATTAGAAGTTTCAACAAACTATGAAGGTGGGTGACAACTCAAGCATGACTGTGATGGACAAAGGAAATACAAAGTTTAAAGTAAATGACATTTTGCAAATAATCACCGAGGTATTTAATGTACCCGACTTGAAGGACAACTTGTTGAACATGTTGCCAAAAAAAAAAAAGGCTTGCAATTCTTATACAAAAAGGAGGATGTAGGAATAATAATCTTAATAGAGGGCTGATTGCAGAGACTTCAATAACATCAAATATTATGTTTACTCTATTTGTTCAATCTCTACCAGAGGAACAATCTTGCTTCAATGCTATTACAGAAGATCCCGCAAGAACATGACATTGTCGATATGGGCATCTAAGTTATGTTGGACTAAAGTCACTTCAAAAGTATGGTTGAAAAAGAAACTGGTATATACTTGAAGGGCTGAGAACTCATCGAGGTGGTGAATTCACATCCAAAAAAGTCATTAGCTTTGGTAATGAAAATGGTATTCAAAGGCAACTAATAACGGCTTATACTCCTCAACAAAATGGCGTGGCAAAAAGGAAAAACAAAACAATTATGAATATGATTAGATGCACGCTGACAGAGAAAAAGATACCAAAAGCTTTTTGGGCGGAAGCAACAAACTCGACGATTCATATTCTCAATAGAAGTCCCACTCTAGCCGTGAAGCATATGACTCCAGAAGAAACTTGGAGCAGACATAAATCATCAGTTTCACATTTCATAATTTTTGGATGTACTGTGTATGTTCATGTTCCAAACAACAAAAGAACAAAGCTTGAGGATAAAAGTTTGAAGTGTGTATTACTTGGTGTTAGTGAGGAGTCAAAGGCATACAAACTTTATGATACAATCTTACAGGAACCAGTAGAGATGTAAAGTTTGAGGAAAAAAATGGTTGGAATCGGCATAAAACCCATAAGAAAAAGTTGCAAATGATACTTGCAATGAAGTTGAAAGATCGGAGGATGAAATATAAATGATGATTCATGTGATTCAGCACAAGAACACTCATTTGCTGATGCTGAAAGAAGAATTAGGAGACCACCGAGATGGATGAATGATTATGAGAGTGGTGAAGGTTTTTTTAGGACAAAAATATTACATATCTAGTCTTGTTTGACGGAGGTGATCCTATTCATTACATGGAGGAGTTGTGAGGATAATTCATATTCGTATACAAAATCAAGTTACCGGCATCATAACCAAAATTTTAAATATTGATATTAGCTAATTTTTCTCTTTTTGTTTGGTTTGTGAAATTATTTATATAGCTGTTTCAAATTTTCTTTCGATCCAACTCAATTATTCGGATTATAAAATTTTCTTTTATTATTATTATTATTATTTTTTGTTAAAGAGATATGTGTTGAACAAATACTATATATATTTTTTTTTGGATCCAACTCAATTATTCCGATTATAAAATTTTCAATCCAAACAATTTTTCTAAAATAATGTAGCAAATCCAAATAATGAACTCAATCATCTTTTGCATTCTTGTTGTTTAGTATGTCAATGGAAGAAGGAAAAAGGAAGCAGGAAGCTTTGAACTTGATTGCATCAATTTACGCAACTAATGAAGCTTGTGATTCTATCAATTTGAACTTACGAGTTGAGATAAAAATTATAAAATGGAAGAAGGAAGCAAGAAGCTTTGATGAGTAAACTTTGTATAAGTGCATTTATCACCCGAGCAAAATCCATCATCCCACCCCTCAAAAGAAATGCAAAGTTTAGCACATGACGCTGCTCAAGTGCACGGTCCTACAAAACGCATCGTTGTGTTTATAGCAAGTCCGCCCCTCCGTCTGCACCGCCATCCATCCTACAACAGTAACACAAACTTATTCATATAAACAAAAACCTTCTTTTTAACACCGGTGTCAATCTAAATCAACATGGAGAAGGATCAAGTACCAGAAGCAAGAGCTAGGAAGATGAACACCACAACTTTAAGTTTTCTCAAGCTTTGTCCCGCCATTCTTTTCTTCTCTTATTGCTTGCTACACTGGAATGTTTGGATATCAGTTCCCATTTTATATTAGTGCAATGTCTCATCTTTGTAAAGTCTTCTTGATTTCCTTGCGCTTTCAAGGAAACAATATTCACGCTGTAATTATCATAATGAATCATCATAAGGGATTCTATTTTATTCCTATCTAGTCCATGGGGTTAACATTGATTGACCGAGAGTTATGGTTTGAAATTATACTATTACTAGAAGTAACTTGTTTCTTAAATACAAATTTAATGCATAAGCATAACGTTCTTTCTATTAATTATCTTTCATAATATGCATACAAGGTAGGAATTCAGGTGTACTTTTCTTTGGTTATACTAGGAAATTTAAGATGATAAATACAACTATTAGCATGTAGCATAGCTCGGTTTAAATCTTGAACGGGAAAACTTAAGTTTTATACCGTTTAATTATGGTTTTTGTGATGATTAAAGATTATCGTTTAATCGATGGGTGTGAAATTTGGTTGTTGATATCTTCTGTGCATTGAAACAATGAAAATTGCTGATATAAAAAATAATTTTGAGGATTTGGATTTAGAACATGCGGTATTAATTTATAATAATCTTCTTTCAACATTTTCATTTTTTAATATTTTAGTCTCAATTATACCAAAAATCTAAATATTTTAATTTTGATTATGTAACGATCCGGAAAAAAGAAAAAGAAAAGGAAAAATAAAAAACTCAGTCGACGGAAAACTCGCGAGTTTTCGGGCGACCGTCGTGTTTCACGGATCCCACACGAAACGACAACCACACCCTGCTCAGCCTTCAGCCCACGACTCCCAGACAACCTCAAAATACCTGCAAACAGAGAAAAGAAAGAAAATACGAGAGAGAGAGATTACGAGTAACGCCGGCGAGTTGCCAACTTTTTCTGACGAGTCCTAAACCACCTGAAAATCGACGCCAAATGCTCAGTTACCATCATGAGAAGGATCCCTAACGATAGCACAATAACTCAAGGTATGTTTTGTGTATTTTCGTAAGCGTCATCATTGGTAACTAAGGTTAGAAAATTGAGTTTTCCTAAACGTTCTTAGATCTGTGGTTCTAGGAATTTTTAGGCAACAAAACTTCGAGGAAGGAAAGAGGGACGACAAACAAAGAGAAAAGGGAAGAAAGGGGACCGAAATCGGCAACGAAAATGTCGCGAGAATGAGAGAGAAAATGCGCCGAAAAATTGCAAAGAAGTAGGGTAAGGAAGAAGGATTCATCGGATCCGGGTTAGCCCGAATCAAATACCCAGACCTGAGTCCCAAACCAATCCCAGTCCAACCCGTAAAATCAAGGCCCAAATTCTAATTCGGCCCAAACCTAAATCCAGCCCAGTAGCCAATGGTTCAGCTGAACCAACCCGAGACCAGACCCAAGGTCCAACTGAACCGGCCTGCAACTCAAACACCTGCAGCCCAGTCCAGTAGGCCGAGGCCCAATGATCAGTTTGGCTCAGTAGCCTTCTACAGCCGACGACTCGAACCAGACTGCGACCCGCGCCTTGACCCGACACCACCGCACGACGTGGCATGTTCTACTGCTGCCAAATGGCACATAGTAGCGCAGGCGTTCCCTCGGATCAGCTTGGTGCAAACGGCTCGGCCTCCCTCCAGCGACTGCTTCGGCTCGGCTTCTCAGATTTTAGCCTGATTTCTACCGCTCCGACTCTTCCAGACTTGTTTTCGTCCCTTGTTAAGATAATCGAGGCCGTTTTAGAGCCGTATTTCACATTTACTGAGTTATTGGTAATTTAATTGTGAAATACTAACGAAAGGTGACGAACGGTGTGATAGGAAACAAACCCCGGCAACATAGGAAGTAGCTCTCAAGGAACGGGAGCACGTGTTACACAGTGTAACAAAGAGATGAGACTAGGCCATATTGCATGACGTCGTTAGATCGACATAGGACACAACCCTAAGAGCATGAAAATGATATTAATGTAAATATCCACGAATACGTGTTACACAGTGTAACAAAGAGATGAGACTAGAGGGTTGTGTCAGAAGAGACATATAATTGGACTTAGAGGGACTTCATACATATTTTGTGCTCACAAGCATAGGGCTACTTTCCTTAGAGATGATGAGTGCGGACGCGCACCCTATGATGATGAGTGCGAATGCGTACAGATGAGGGTGTTCATGAGGTGCATGACACTATTGTTTTTTTATCTTATTTTGAGCTCCAACATGATGTTTGAAACATGTAAGTCCGACCGTGTTTTCTAATGGTTTAATGTATTTTATAGTTTTAAATTTTCAGCTATTTAAGATGAGAATTTTTAGAGTTATATTATGTATTTAAGATGAACATGATACGTTAGTGGCGACTCTGGATACTGGAAATTTAGGTCGTTACAAAAAATCTAAAATTTATATGTTTAGGTTAGGTGAATTGTGTAGAGTTGAAATAAATAAAATTATAAATTGAATTTGTTTATGAATATTAGGTTTCAACCAAACCAATATAAATTTATCATTAGTTTTATAATATAAAAATATTTTTATTTTATTTTTATTTCATTTCATAATTTTTATTTATTATTTATTCTTCGATAACTTTTTAAAATAAATTTTAACTATTTGTAAGATAATTCTTTTAAAAATATAAATTTAAATTAAGTTATACATTTTAACTAATATATGAAAATAAATAAATAAATATTTGACGAACTAACATTTTATTTTTATTAAAAAATATTAATAAAGGAATGAAATAGTCTCAACTAACAAAATCTAAAAAATTTAGGGCATAGTTGGTCGGGTTAATTATTTAATAAAGATTCTTTTTTGTTAAAAAAAAAAAAAAAAAAAATATATCTATATATAAATAATTTCGAATTTTGAGTATAATTTTCTTTTTAACCAATTTTAAAATTTGAGGTAATTCGATAATTACCATGATATTTTATATCGAGGTAGGAAACTATTTTTGTTTTTCTTGATTCAACGTATTAATAGAGACTAGAATATTTTATTCCTAAATTGATTTGAAATTTACACTTTATTTTATTCTCTTACATTTTATATTTATTTATTTAGTGAAGGACAAAAATGAAAACTTTGGAAGAAGCGATGCGGGAGAAAATACATTGTATACTATAAAAACTGCGTAGCGTCACAATTGCATCTCCTTGGGATATTTATAAGCGATTGTGCGACACTCACTCTCAGCGATGAGTGAGTCAGCCAACTCGAAATTGCATTGCCTACAGCCCAACGACGTATGCTGAATTCTCTGGCTCATTTGAGAAGAATGGTTTTAGAAAACGGAGGCAGATAGATTTTTGAAAGAGAGTTTGAAAGTAAGATATTATAGGTCGTAAGCAAGAAAGACAACACAAGGGCTTATATAGCATATAACTTCGGGGAGGAAGAATTGACGAAGTAAGATATTATGGCCGTAAGCGAGAAAGGCAACACAAGGACTTATATAGCATATAACTCCGATTAGGAAGAATTGATGACTAGTTGCATCCCCCTATAGTATATTTTGAGGCATCTCAGATCTACCAGGCGGAGACATAATTATGCCAAAACGCCGTATACTTATGAAATATAAAAAAAGAACTAGACATCATGAAAGCGATAAAGGAAAGTACTAAAGTCATACAATGCAAGGGGTTGGCTATGCGACCATGGAAAATACGCATTGAACAAGCATGGCTGTGACATCCTCTCCCACTTAATTTGTTAACGCCCCCATCAACCGTCTCACCTTTTTGAACTTTTCTATCTAAACCGCAGTCGACTTCAGTCGTCAGTGCATTCCCAGCTGATTTTTGCCTATGAGAGCCATTTCTACCTCACTAGGAATTATTGCACGTTTTTCCTGGGATTGTTGATGCGACGTGTTTGTTCAGCCAAGATCTCTTCTACTTCTTTTTTGCTTGTATCTTTCTTAGTGACTGGGGATCATGTCACTTCATTACGTTGATGATCGTCACCGTTGGATGGTATGGTCTCAAGCTACTTACATGGATGACGAGGTGAATATTCATCTATGTCGGTAGTTAAAGGCGATATGAAATCTTTCCAACTTTATCGATGACTTCGATGAGCCCTTCGTACTTTCGCACTAGTCTTTGGTTCTTATTTCCTCGAAATCAAAACTATTCTGGTCTCAGCTTGATCAGAACTTGGTCATCATCTTGGAATTTCAATGGCTTGCGTTTTAGGTCTGCCCATTTTTTCATTTGTCGTGAAACTTTCTCCAAGTAGGCACGTGCTACTTCGAAGGTTTGCTTCCACTTCTTGATGATGTTACAAGCCTGTAGACTTTTTCTAGCATAGGAATGGTCAATGACATGGGGCATGGGTGGTTGTTTGCCACATACTATCTTGAAAGGGGTATTTCCCGTTGATGAGTTTTGCTAATAATTGAAACTAAACTGGGCAACATTGAGCATCTGGTTGTTTGCCACATACTATCTTGAATGGGCAATATTGAGCTTTGCTAATAATTGAAACTAAACTGGGCTCACCAAACTGGGCAACATTGAGCATCTGAATCTAATTCTTCGGTAAAGCGACCTACTAATTCTTCAAGCATGATGTTAAATCTTTTCCTTAGCTTTGTGTTTGGGGTGGTTGTTAGATAAATCCATGTTTTAGGTTAAAAGTCATTCCTTAGTTACTCTTTTTAGTTACTATTCTTTTAAATCGACCCAAGTAAAGTCGGCTGGATGTACTCTAACTTTACATTGGTGTGATATAATTGTTATTTAAATATGTCAATTGAATGAGAAATAAAATAAGGGGGTATTCAGCCCAGAATCTCAAATACTGTCTCTCTCTTTGTTTTTCCGTTAATTTCTTCTTCTAAGATTTTCCTTCGGCTTTTTTCCTCGTCAACGATTTCCTTCGATTTGCTCAGGCAAAAACAACAGTGGTAGCTTGAAGAGATGTTTAGGTTCGACTCCAATAACTTAAATAGCTTAGTCTAGAAGGTTCCCATAAATCTTCCATCACGGTCGCTGATGATACTCGTGGGAATGTTCCACACTTTGACAATGTTTTGGAAGAACGGTTGAGTCGTTAGTTCAACTGAAAATGACTTGGTAGTCAGGACGAATGTGACGTACTTGGAACACTTGTCCCCGATCACTAAGATGAATTCAAATTCTCCTACCTTTGAGAGATGACGTACTTGGAACACCTGTAATGACCCGAAATTTTCTACTTAATTTAAGGTCGCTACTGTATACATATCTTAAACATTGGATGCGGAAGACTTCATATAAATTCCATAAAACATATCCTTTATCTTAAAACACAGCCATGGACTTACCTGTTTCGAAAACATCTTTAAAACGACACAACGAAAGACCCGAAATAAAATAAATAAGTGTTTAAGTTAAAAACATCCTATTCTAGCCTAAGTCTAAGAA
Organism: Cucurbita pepo subsp. pepo; assembly: GCF_002806865.2. Lineage (NCBI taxonomy): Eukaryota > Viridiplantae > Streptophyta > Magnoliopsida > Cucurbitales > Cucurbitaceae > Cucurbita > Cucurbita pepo. The sequence goes on from NW_019646446.1 coordinate 60,583, forward strand.
AATAATTACCACTATCCTATGCATGTGTCATGGTCTCGAGTTCCGATACCGTCGTCAGCCGTACAAGAATGTCTTGCCTTAACCTGAAAAATGTAGTAGTACTTGGCTTGAGTATTTAAAGAAATACTCAGTTAGTGACCCCACTATTGGGGGTTAAATGCAAGAACATGCGAATGCAATGACGTGAGCTATCCTTTCAATCTATTTTCCTACGATACTATCCTAACGGGTAATTTGGACGTGTACCATATACTCTACACACAACCCATACGTGCGGGTATGGGCTCACCAGTCAGTTCGCACACCGCTGGGCCACCTTACTTGTTGGGCGAGCAGACACTGGGACACTCCCTAGCCCAGACACCCGTTAGAACTAGTAACCGTCACGGCAGCGCTATGCAAAACATAATGATCATTATCCTGCCATTGGATGTACGCGTCCGTACCCTCGTGATGGAATAGAGGAATCCCCCTAAATGCATGAGCACACATAATGCATGAGGTCCCCAACATTTCTACTTTTATCATTAATGAATATAACCCCGCTATCATCTTTCATACTTAACATGTCATTTCTCATTTTTCAGTCTACGTATCATTTAAAAATCCTAACGGGGTTACATTTCATTTCATTTATCATGATATCATGTCATTCATAACATGCTGTATACATACAATTTAGAAAGCATAACATAACGCTCCATGCTTTTAACATGTCGTTTCGTAACGTGCAATTCACACAACAATTACCTCAATGATCACACAAAACAATCTAAAAATAACATATCACATCACAATATATCGTATCATAAACATGTCATATCGTAAACATTTCATGGTCATTTCATTCCCTAACTTATCATAACCTTAATGTTCTTATACCTATCACAGTCATATCGTTACGTGAACGTACCTAAGTCATATCATCACGAAACGTATCCTAACGCTATCGTTCTATCAATCTATCACAAACCTATCCCTTTCTACCCATATCCTAACCATATTCTTTCATCAATCTCCCCTATCCATAGCACTCCGGTATGTAACCTAACCTTAACGTTTCATGAACATATCTTACTCCTATCATTCAATTTCGTTTTGTGCATCATTCTCATATTCTATCTCAAACATATCCTTGAACACATCGTACCATAATTATTATCATACAATCTCCACATATTATAACATAACATAAACATAATATAAGCATAGCGATTCACAGATAATTCACACATATCAGTATATATGACACGTGTAGAACCACAAGCATGTGTCAACATCAAATATAATCATGCCGATAGTAAGGCCACTTACCTGGCTAGCTTAAGTCGTTGTCACGAATATATCTTTAATGAAAGTTCAATTCCGTCCTTTGAAATCCAAGTCAATGTGAGCTAATGACATCAGTTTCAAGTTTGAACTCTACAAAATTATTTCTCTAATTTACATTGGTCAATTGTTAAAAGTCTTGAAATGTTATTGCATTGGCTACAAATTTACATTGGTACATTGGCTACAAAATTATTTCTCTAATTTACATTGGCTACAAATTTACATTGGTACATTGGTCCATTGCATGTGATTGCATTTCTTGACCTCAGTAGTGGGGTTACTTACTCATTATTTCTTAAATTATTCAAGTCAAGTGCTACTCTTATTTTTCAGGTAAAGGTAAGACATCTCTGCACAGATGACGACGTCGTAGTGATGACCATGAGATTGATATTAGGCGAGATGCATCCATGTTATTTGTAGCCCTTTAGTTATATCAAGGTTGTTTTATTCTTTTCTTTGTTTTATTTGAATTTCATGTTATTTATTTTTCGCTATATTTATTTAATGATTTTATTATAAATGTTTAAGTTCATTGCATCATTTTTTATAAATATTTTAAATGAACATTTTCACATGTTTATTCATGTCATGGATGTAGTGGTAACCTTGTTTTTAATAGGAAAATAGTCTCTTACATGCTAGCTTGATCATACTGCTCAAAGTTTAACTCCACCTATGGAGTCCGACTGTAAGGACCGGGCTGACGCGATGGCTCTAAAAGGCGGGTAAATTTTTCCTTCTTGATAAAAAAATTAAAATTTAAAACATAATTTACACTATACCAAAATAGTGTGCGCACATTAGTAATTTAAAATACAACATCATAGTTAAAAGACAGAATAAGGAACATACGTAAAACATTTTAAAACAAAAGGGTTGAGGATGATGGGTGAGGTTAGTCTATGGCATCTGCTCCAGAGTCCGCTCCTAACCTAGACCAGCTCCTTATCACCTGAAAAAAAAATGAAGAATAAAGAATGTGTACAAGACTCAGTAAGTAGCCTACTTTTAGGCTCTTAATCGTGTCCTTGATATGCTAGGGTACCACATTCTTTGTTCTTGCTTGTTCTTGATCTTGTTCTTGTTGTAAGTACTTAGGCCCCTCTAATTCTTATTCTTGACTTTGGGTTCTTATCTTGATCTTTCTTGAGGACCTTGGTCCTTGAATCCTAAAACCTTGGTTTTTCTTTAAGAGCCTTAGTACTATAGTTTTTGGTTCTTGGTTCTTTGTTCCTGGTTCTTGTCCTTAGAACTAAGATCTTGATCCTTGTTCTACTCCTTGATCTTTCTCTTGTTCTTGGTACTTTCTTGGTTCTTGTTCTGTTCTTGATTCGTTCTCCAAGACACTCCCCTAGGATTTACGGCACTAGACATGCACCTGACAATCTTGTGTCCGACTTCATGCGTTCCAAGCGACACAGCCTTAATGTAATGACCCGGGAAAGAAAGAAAGAAAAAGAAAATATTATATATATATATATATATATATATATATATATATATATATATATATAAAT
>NW_019646446.1:74299-79123 GCF_002806865.2 Cucurbita pepo subsp. pepo
ACTGCATCAAGGGCTTGCCCTATAATACAGTCTGCTTAACCTATGCCCAAGGCTTCATGCGTTCCAAGCGGCATAGTCTGAAAACCTACATCCAAGGCTTCTTACGTTCCAAGCGATGTAGTCTTAATACTGCATCAAGGGCTTGCCTTATAATACTGTCTGCTTACCTATGCTCAAGGTTTCATGCGTTCCAAGCAGCGTAGTCTAAGTCATGAGCATGCTGTACCGTGGGAGGTCTTAGGAGGTTCTTGATTCGTGGCTAAGGTAACTTACTCTCTTCTTGTTCCTCCGTGACCTTAGACTACTCCCCTTAATAGACCATAAAGGTCACTTGCTCGGTGCATACTTGAACATGACATCCTGCAAGTCTGCAGGGCATCTCTTCTAGGTGAGGGAAACTTGAGGCATGACATCCTGCAAAGGAAACATGGTGCAGGGCATCCCACCTAGAAAAGGAATTCTTGGGCACCGCTTAATGGGAGGTCATGGGTCACTTTGAGCGTGATTAGAGTACTNGAAAAGGAATTCTTGGGCACCGCTTAATGGGAGGTCATGGGTCACTTTGAGCGTGATTAGAGTACTACCTAGCATTCTTGAGTTTCTGTTTCTGAGTTTGGGGACCTTGGGTCCCTCGTTCTTGAGTGGTACCTAGCATTCTTCTTACTTAGTAGTTGTAAAGTTTGTGCATTGTTGTTCTTGGTTCTTAATCTTGTAAGTTTCTAAGGTCCTTAATTTCTTGAGGCATAAGTTGTAACTTGTATTTGTAACCATATGAACCCATCTTAGTGTAAGTTGTTCTAGAAGGTCATAGATTCCTAGGGAGTTCTTTAGAGGGTTCTAGAAGAGTCTAAAGTCTTATGGTGTTTCCTTTACGTGTTTCTTGGATCATAACTTGGTTTAGGTTCCAAACTTACTCTAATCAACTTGAAAGCTTAAACTTATCTTTATTTCCTTTATAATCGACCTTATAAGAAGTAGCAAATCATTCGGAGCACGTATAGATCTTGAAATCTCATAAGTAGTCCTAGGGGCATTTTGGTCATTTTATCCCTAATTCTTGGTTTTGCTACTTAACGTGTTCTAGTGGCTTTCAAACTTCACCAGATCATCAAAGAACATAAAATAAGATCTACTTCAGGGTTTCATAGCATTTGGGGGTCATCTAGGTCATGAACCGTAGGTAGATATCCTTAGGGGCATTATGGTCATTTTGCACCATTTCTTGGTTTACCTACTTATCGGTATCCAATGACTACCAAACTTCATATATAGCCTCAACATGCTATATAGTTGTAACAGCCAAAAATAATAATAATAAATAAATAAATAAAAATTATTATAAAGAACAAAAAATTATTATTATGTCAAAAAAATAAAATTAATAATAATTTAATAAATAAGTAAATAAAAATAATTATTCCCTCATCTCTCCTAGTCACTTTCCCCAACAATCTCTCCTCAACCCACCTCATAGTTCCTCCAAAAATGAAACAGAAATGAAAAATGTCAGATTTGAGAAAATAGAAATACCTGCGTCAAATTTATAGGAGATGGGTTTGCAGAGATGATCAAGATTTACATGGGGGAGAGATTTGAGATTTCTCTATTGACTTGGAGTTCAATGGACTTTCATTAAGGATAACGACGGAATCGAACTTTCATTAAGGATATATTCGTGACAACGACTTAAGCTAACCAGGTAAGTGACCTTACTATCGGCGTGGTTATATTTGATGTTGACACGTGCCCTGTGGTTCTGCACGTGTCATATATATTGATATGTGTGAATTGTCTGTGGATTGATATGCTTCCTATATGTTATGTTATGTTATAATATGTGGTTTGTATGATAATAATTATGGTACGATGTGCTCAAGGATAGGTTTGAGATAGGGTACGAGAAGGATGCACAAAACGAAATGTAACGATAGGAGTAAGATACGTTCATGAAACGTTAGAGTTAGGTTACATACCGGAGTGCTATGGATAGGAGAGATTGATGAAAGAATACGGTTAGGTTATGGGTAGAAAGGGATAGGTTTGTGATAGATTGATAGAACGATGGCGTTAGGATACGTTCTGGTGATGATATGACTAAGGTACGTTACGTAATGATATGTCTGTGATAGGTATAAGAACGTTAAGGCTATGGTAAGTTAGAGAACGATATGACTATGAAGTGTTTACGTTATGACTTGGTTATGATATGATACATTGTATGCTAGATTATTGTGCTTAAGTACGAAATCATGTGAACGTGAATGTATGTTATTTATGCTGCTTAGTTGATGTGATATGAATGCATGTGACGATGTGTGGCCCTTGTACGATTATGGCTTGTTGTATGAGTATTGAAATGTAACTGAATGAATTGTATGACATGAAATACGGTAAATTGCATGATACATAACCCCGTTAGGAATATGTATGATATGTAACGAAATGAGAATGAGAATGACATGTAAGCATGAAAACGTGACACGGGGTTATGTTCATTAAATGATGACTGTAGGACTAGTGGGACCTCATGCATATTGTGTGATCATGCATTTGGGGGGATACCCCTATCCCATCACGAGGGTACGGACGCGTACATCCAAATGGCAGGACAACGATCGTTATGCCCTGCATAGCGCTGCCGTGACGGTTTTAGTTTTAACAGGTCCTGGTGGGCCCCCAGAGCATGCCCACCGGCTAGGGACAGTGGCCCAGCGGTGTGCGAACTAGCTGGTGAGCCCATACTCGCACGTATGGGCTGCGTGTAGAGTATATGGTACACGTCCACGATTACCTGTTAGGATTACACCGTAGGGAAAACGAAACGAAACGAAACGAAACGAAACGAAACGAAATGAAACGAAATGAAATGAAAGATAGGTCCCATCATTTCATTGCATGTGATTGTTGCATTTAACCCCAATAGTGGGGTCACTTACTGAGTATTTCTTTAAATACTCAGGCCATGTGCTACTACATTTTTCAGGTTAAGGCAAGGCATTCCTGTACGGCTGACGACGGCATCGCAACTCGAGATCATGGCACATGCATAGGATAGTGGTATTTATTTTCTTAGACTTAGGATAGAATAGGATGTTTTAAACTTAAACGCTTATTTATTTTATTTCGGGTCTTTTGTTGTGTCGTTTTAAAGATGTTTTCGAAACACGTAAGTCCATGGCTGTGTTTTTAAGTTAAAGGTTATGTTTTATGGAATTTAAATGAAGTCTTCTGCATTCAATGTTTATGGTATGTATACAGTAGCAACCTTAAATTAAGTAGAAAATTTCGGGTCGTTACAATAGTATACTCAGCATCAAAATTTCATAGGCAGCGGAGTTCATCTAGTGGGTTATTCTAACGTTACCTAATTACCGAGCAATTTGATCGGTTTAGGGTCTTAACTCGCGGTTCTTTGAGTTTTTATTTCATCTAACCCTGGTTCATACTTGGTTTAGAGTTTATATGGAAATCCGGTTGGATCGATATGGCAACCCTAGAGGGGTGAATAGGGCTTCACCAATATAATGATTAATTTTTTCTAGTAACAATAAAACTTGCATGCAATAAAACTTAATAATAATTTATAATTTAAATAGGAAAAGGGTTAGAAAATATAATACTGTAGTTTTATAGTGGTTCGGTCAAACTCGACCTACTCCACTCCCCAAGCGCCTTTTGGGAATTTGAATAAACCTTTTTTGACTCTTTTCTCGGATCAGAGCCCAACCGCTACACCGCTCTTTTTATGAGTTCAAGAGCAAACTCAATCCTTTCCACGACTCAGGATCAAATCGGTACACCGCTCTTTTTACGAGTCAAGAGCAAACTCAATTCTTTCCACGGCTCAGGATCAAACCGGTACAATTTTCTCAAATTTATAGAAACACACCACAACTCTCTAAAGTAGTAGATTTACAATTTTCTCACAATACAATAGACATCTCTCCCAAGAATAAGATAAACAAGAAATAAAATTGGGAGCTTGGAGAGAGCAACAATGGAGCCTTTTAAAAAAAAATTTAGTTCGAGGAAACTATGGAAGTTGTGTATTGTGTTCTATGCGTGTTGTTAAAAATATGAAGAGGTGATGAGTTTAAATAGTGATCAAGTTGTAAAATAGGAATTGATACGGACCACTAAAACGTGAACTGAAACGGTGACCACGAAAAATAATACTGTATATCCTCGGATTGGAATTTTGAGTTTTCCTTGGAGCTCTCTAATGGCGGATGGGATTGGGGGAATAGTTTCTAGGCACTTTTAGGACTCTATTCCTTCCTAAAACTTGTGGGTAATCTTGTTTAGAAGCTATATGAACAAGTTTGAAAGGAAATGGTGGAGAATTTCTCTCGAATGTTAAGGATAGTTGACCGTTCATTATAAGGCAAATATCTAATATTTGCCTTACATTACGGGTTACTATATTTGCCATTTTATTAAAGGCAAATATATTGTATTCATTTATTATTCTTTCCTTTTATCGCTATTTCCATATTATTTGTAATTTACCATATTTCTGTATTCTGCAAATGATTATAAATAAAAGAATTCTCACCACCATTGAGGTGTGGTGGATTCAGCAAACACTCACATGGTATCAGAGCCCTTTCGGTTTAACAACCCTAATCCTGTCTTCTCTATGGCTTCCGAATCTTCTTATCATCTTCTTCCTTTCAATACTCTAATCCATATGATCACCATCAAACTTTCTTCCTCCAATTATCTTCTCTGGAAAAGCCAACTTCTCCCTCTCCTTGAGAGTCAAGACATGCTGGGCTATGTCGATGGAACTATGGTTCCACCACCTCGCTTTGAACCAGAAAC
>NW_019646446.1:80767-86371 GCF_002806865.2 Cucurbita pepo subsp. pepo
TTCTTTAGCCAATGGCTAAGTTTCTTTGCAATTCTATGTAGTTTAGGTTGCATGTAGAATCATTCAAGCTCGACATGATCAATCTTGCTTGTGGAGTGATTCGAATCTCAAACAAGTGTTTGGGATATTTGATCAACAGGAATCATTCAAGCTAGACATGATCGATCTTGCTTGTGGAGTGATTCGAATCTCAAACAAGTGTTCTTGCCTTGAGATATTCGAATCAACAAGGTAATTCGATTCTTATTCCCCTGGTAGTGATTCCTTATCATATCAAACTACCCTAAGCATAATTTAGTAGATACGGTATGAATTAAGATCACAAAGTTCGATAGTTCAATTTCTTACTCCTAAAATGTTGAACGTAAAAAAATGAAAATTTAGAGACCTATTAGACATAGTCTTAGGTTTACGGACCAAATAGATATAAAGTTGAAAGTTTGTCTTGTTGTAAACATATAATTTTGATATGAACCAAGAGACATCAATCATAAAATATAATTCAATGAAGATCTGAAGAAAATATTGTTGAAATTATCAAAAGATGTTTCAATTCATGCCACATTGAAGAAGAATGAGGTTTGATTGTTCCAAATTTTGGATGTGTTACAGTTTAGAGTAATTTCGAGTTATTGTATTTTAAGACATTTTATTTACTTTAGGTTACATTTACATAATGGCTAATTATGGTCATTAAGTATGAATGTTACAACTTTTGGAATGCCTTTAATAGTTTCATTTTTGAGACTATATAAAGCCATGTATGTTGTATTTGTAAGGTAGAGTTGGAAAATGTAGTAAAAGAAGCATTTGTGCTTTTCTTTAGCCAATGGCTAAGTTTCTTTGCAATTCTATGTAGTTTAGGTTGCATGTAGAATCATTCAAGCTCGATATGATCAATCTTGCTTGTGGAGTGATTCGAATCTCAAACAAGTGTTCTTGCATTGAGATATTTGATCAACAAGAATCATTCAAGCCAGACATGATTGATCTTGCTTGTGGAGTGATTCGAATCTTAAACAAGTGTTCTTGCCTTGAGATATTCGATCAACAAGGTAATCCGAAACTTATTCCCCTTGTAGTTGATTCCTTATCTTATCAAATTTAGATAACTTTGACTGTCCAATAAGCTTTTAATCTTACATGATTTTAAAACTTCATCATAAAGTATATATTCCATCTTAAAACACTGTTATGGACTTACGTGTTCGAAAGCATCTTTAAAACGCACAACAAAAAACTAAATTAAATAAATAAACGTAAAAATTAAAAACACCTTATTTTAACTTAAGTCTAAGAAAATAAATACGAATACTGTGTGCATGTGTCATGGTCTCAGATTGTAATGTCGTCGTCAGCCGTACAGATGTTCGGATTGCAATGGTCTCAGATTAATAGTTCCTTGATATGCTAGGGTACCACATTCATTGTTCTTGTCTAGTTCTTGTTATTGTTCTTGTTCTTGTTGTAAGTACTTAGGTCCTGTAGTTCTTGTTCTTGACTTGAGGTCCTTATCATGATCTATCCTGAGGACCTTGGTCCCTGGATTCTGAAACCTTGGTTATTCTTCGAGGGCCCTAGTACCATGGTTCTTGGTTCTTGATTCTTGTCATTAGAACTTTGATCTTGATTCATGTTCTAGACCTTGATCTTTGTCTTGTTCTTGGTACTTTTTTGGTTCTTGTTATGTTCATGATTCAATCTCCAAGACACCCCCCCTAGGATTTACGACACTAGACATGCTCTTGAAAATCTTGTGTTCAAGGCTTCATGCGTTCCAAGGAACAAAGACTTAACCTACATCCAAGGCTTCATGCGTTCCAAGCGACGTAGTCTTAACTTGAATCTTAGGGCTTGCGCTTCGATACGGTCTGCTAACCTATGTCCAAGGCTTCATGCGTTCCAAGCGGCATAGTCTGAAAACCTTCATCCAAGCTTCTTACGTTCCAAGCGATGTAGTCTAATCCTGAATACTTACACTCAAGGCTTCATGCATTCCAAGCAACGTAGTCTAAGTCATGAGCACACTGTACCGTAGGAGGTCTTAGGAGGTGATATGAACCAAGAGACAACAATCATACAATATGCTTTAATGAAGATGTGAAGAAAATATTGTTGAAATTACCAAAAGATATTTCAATTCATGCCACATTGAAGAAGAATGAAGTTTCATGTTATAAATTTTGGGTGGATTACAATTTAGAATAATTTAGATTTATTGTATTTCATTATGGTATTTTAAGACTTTTAATTTACTTTAGGTTACAATTACATAATGGTTAATTATTGCCATTAAGTATGAATGTTACAACTCTTGGAATGGCTTTAGTAGTTTCATTTTGAGACTATATAAAGCCATGTATGTTGTATTTGTAAGAAGACTTGGAAAATATAGTAAAAGGAGCATTTGTGCTTTCTTTAGCCAATGACTAAGTTTCTTTGCAATTCTATGTAGTTTAGGTTGCATGTAGAATCATTCAAGCTCGACATGATCAATCTTGCTTGTGGAGTGATTCGAATCTCAAACAAGTGTTCTTGCGTTGAGATATTTGATAAACAAGAATCATTCAAGCTAGACATGATCGATCTTGCTTGTGGAGTGTTTCGAATCTCAAACAATGTTCTTGCCTTGAGATATTCGATCAACAAGGTAATCCGAATCTTACTCTCCTTGTAGTGATTTCCACATATCTTTTGGTATCAGAGCTTCAGGCTCAAGATGTGATATATGTTTCCTTTGTGTTTCTTTTCAATTTGTTTTTATCTTTTTAGTTTTTAATCGACTCAAAAAAAAAATCCAATCTGGGCTCTACTAAAAAAATTGAGAGGTGAGAATGAGAGCTTCATTTGTGTAAAAGAGTGCAAATAGAGTGGCCTAAAAAAAATCCTTCAGTGTATGCACGTGAGAGTTTGTTGTGATGTCCTTTGCATTTCCATATCTTATCTTTTTGCTGCGGAGTTTCACAAATAGATTCGAGGACGAATCCTCTTACAGATTTGATCAAAACATTTCAAAAGGAGGTGAAGGAAAGAAGGTGATGATTTTTTCTGATTCGAGGACGAATCCTTCTGAAGAGGGGGAAGATGATAAGAATCACGGTGTTCCAAATGAACCTATTGCCAAGAAAATTCAAAAAATGTCATGAAGATCCAAAACAAATATGTCAACAACAGATGATAAGATAAGAAATAACTACAAGGGGAATAAGATTCGGATTACCTTGTTGATCGAATATCTCAAGGCAAGAACATTGTTTGAGATTAAAATCACTCCACAAGCAAGATCGATCATGTCTAGCTTGAATGACTCTTGTTGATCAAATATCTCAAACACTTGTTTGAGATTCGAATCACTCCACAAGCAAGATTGATCATGTCGAGCTTGAATGATTCTACATGCAATCTAAACTACATAAAATTGCAAAGAAACTTTGTCATTGGCTAAAGAAAAGCATAAATGTTTCTTTCTATATTTTCCAAGTCTGCTTACAAATACAATATATAAGGCTTTATATAACCTCAAAAATGAAACTACTAAAGGTATTTTAAGAGTTGTAACATTCTACTTTATGGCCATAATTAGCCATTATGTAAATGTAACCGAAATTAAATAAAAAGTCTTAAAATACAATAACCCACCCAAAATTTACAACAATCAAAATTCATTCTTCTTCAATGTAGCATGAATTGAAACATCTACCTTTTCTTCACATCTTCATTGAAGTATATTGTATGATTGATGTCTCTTGGTTCATATCAAGAGAATTCGAACCTACGCACAGAGTGCTCAATTAATTTCAAATCTATCGCTTTTGCCACTCAAGCACATCAACTTTTATTAGAAAGAACTATGTTTAATTTCATAAATTATGTAAAAATCAAATGGTCAATTCTACTTATTTTTTGTGGAGATTAAAGGGGATCGGGAATAAATCCCGTCCATAAACATCTCGAATAGATCCCTCCACAAACGTCTTTTGTCAGGAGACTATAAATACCCACAATATGTGATGTAAAATTTAGATTCGTGGATAAATGTAATTCAGATCTCAAATTGAGACGTTTCCCTTAGAAATCCGAGCATCATATTTGCCGTTTCTAAGTTTCAAGCAATTCTTGTGGTAGAATTGCGCCCGAGCCATTCAATCAAGCCTTGATCAAGTTAGATTTGGAGTGACTCAATTTAGAACAAGGTTTCCAAATCTTGCTTCTCGATCTTCGATCGTAAGAGGTAACTTAATTCTAGCCTTATCTCTTGGTTGATCCAAATTTCGTATAAGGAGGTGTTAATTACTTTGATTCAAGGGTTCTTGCTTCAACAAAAGCTTGGACCGTTGGGCTGAGGATTAGGATTGCCTTATCAGTTTGGTATCAGAGCTTAGGTTGCATCTTTGTGGGCGACTCTAGAATTGATTTTATCTTTAATTTTCGTTATTGTTCATCGTTTCTTTAAATCTGTCATTTATTTTCTTACTGTCATTTCCAACGTTCTTCATTATCTTTCTACTTTGTTCTTAGTGTCCTGTTAAAGATCATAAAGATCTTGAAAGAAGAGAAAAAAAAAACCTTATCATATTGTTTTTAATAAATCCTTGTCATTAGACCATTTGCAAGTTTATTTGAATATCAAATAAATTTCAATTCTCATTTTCCCCTAAAGCATATAAATCTGGAATTGTTGTGTTGAATCTGCCGGACCATTCTCTTTGGAATTCATTTTTTTTTTCAGTGTGCAATTATATCCAAAAATATCTTTGTCCCTTATTTATTTGTTCATTTCTTGTTTTATTTTGTTGTTACTACATAATTACCTTGTCTTGATTGTCTTGAATAGCTCGCTACTATCAGAATTGCTTTATCCATATTACCTATCTTGATCAGAAACTAGTCACTTTCCCAAATAGCCTACCTTTGTGTGTTAAACACGAGTGTTCCTGAGTGTAAAATCAGTGAGTTGAGTGTGTGAGGTCCTAAGCATATAAAACTACTGTTTGTACAATCATGAACCAAGACGAGGAAAATGGAGGTGATATGAATCCAACAACTGATCACTTCCATGTACCGAACGAGCAATTACAAGAAGCAACAAAGAAGATTCAAGAATCAAATCAAGAAAATAATGGAGTGGCTGATATTGGAAAGTGATTAGAAGACTTGCCATGGGTAGTTGAACTTCCAAATTAAGACAATTTATGGATGCCTTATTTTCTTCAATTTATATTTAATAGCATTTATTAATAGTTTGTATGAATGCCTTATTTTTTTCAATTTGTATTTAATAGCATTTATTAGTGATTTGTAATGGGTGGCTGAACCTTATTATGTTAGGGTTATCTTTTGGGCCTATTTAAAAGCATGTAATATTCATGTTAAGGGAATTGGTTGAATACAGAAAAAAAAACCTTTGTGTTTTCTTGATACCCTTTTGGTGTTATTCTTTTTCAAACCTTGCTTTAGGTTTGATGTTTAAACCAATTCATTGAATTAGTTTTGATCAAGCTAATTCTGGAGTGAATTGTCTTGGTATCTAAGAGTGACCATCATAGATTCCAAGTTCGATCTAAGAGTCATTCATCTTCTAACCAGCTCTTGGTTGGAATCAAT
>NW_019646446.1:87668-97173 GCF_002806865.2 Cucurbita pepo subsp. pepo
CTTGCTTTAGGTTTGATGTTTAAACCGATTCATTGAATTAGTTTTGATCAAGCTAATTCTGGAGTGAATTGTCTTGGTATCTAAGAGTGACCATCATAGATTCCAAGTTCGATCTAAGAGTCATTCATCTTCTAACCAGCTCTTGGTTGGAATCAATCCGTTAAGTTAGCTTTCTCTGTAAGCGTTTTGCAAGGATTCTAGAAGGACCTCTAGCTTTGCAAATTTTAGCATTGTAGGCGCTTATCACGATATGCTTGATTTATTGCATGATTCGTGTCTATTTATAAAAATTATTTTGAAATCTGGATATCATCAAATTAGAATGCACGTAGGAGATGAATGGAAAACAACTTTCAATATTAAGTTTGGATTGTATGAATGATTTGTTATGCCTTTTAGGTTAACTAATGCTCTTAGTACACCTATGCGATTAATATATAATGTTTTGAGAAAATATATGAGAAAACATGTTGTTGTTTATGTTGATGATATTATAATTTATTTGAAGATTTTGCTTGAGCATGTGGAGCATGTTAATTAGTTTTGATTACACATAGAAAAGAGAAATTTAATTTTAGTAAGGGTAATTTTTGCATGGAAAAAGTTTACTCTATTGGCTTCATAGTTGATAAAAGTAGAATAGCATTAGATAGAGACAAAGTTAAATTCATTATGGATTTTCCAACACCAAAAAGTGCACGTAAATTTTGGAGTTTTCATGAGTTAGCTAACACCTATAAGAGATTTATAAATGATTTTAGAACCATAACTGAACTATTGAATGACTTAGTGAAAGAGAATGTTGTTTTTAAATGGGGAGGAATGCAAGAGAATGCATTCAATTTGCTTAGGAACAAATTAAGCAAGGCATCATTATTTGTTTTGCCTAGCTTTTATAAAACTTTTGAAATTGGATGTGATGCATGTGGTTTGGTCATAAGTGCTGTTTTAATTCAAGATGAAAAGTCGTTAGTGTATTTTAGTGAAAAACTAAATGGGGCAATATTGAAATACCCTACCTGTAGCGCCCGAGTATTTTTTTTTTTTTTTAAAAAAGGGGTCACAATAGGGGCAAACTAGTCATTTTGCCCTTATTAGTTGAGGGGTCTGTTTTGGCTGAGGTATAATTGGGAAAAGAGAAAGAAGAGGGGAGAGAAAGAAGAAAGAAGAGGGAAAGAAGATTAGGGTTTTGAGGAAGGAGGAGGAGATTGGATCAGAACCGATGCCAGAGATCCGAGTCCCCAATCTAAACCGTCAAATAGTCCGAGGCAAGGTGCTCTCACGAATCGCACCTTCCTATTTCGTCAAAACGTCCAAGAACTTCAGGTTAGTCCACGAGTGTCTACATTGAGAAATCATCAAGATTTTCGTGTGCTAGCAACGTTTTATGTTGATCCTTGGACTCTTACCCTCAACAGCGCTATCTGGTTAAGTTCTGGAGTGAAGGCGGTCAAGATCGGCGTTCGAATCAGAGTTTCAAGATAAAGTTATTTTCGGTAAGAACTCGTGTTTTTCTCCGAATTCGAACTCAAAAAATAAGATCTGTGATTATCAGAAAAATTTAAGGAAATTCTTTCGAAGAAGTAGAATATAAGGTCTACAAGTTTTGTGAAGAAAATTTGTCGAATCGGATTACGGATTGGAAGATACAAAAATGGGAAGAAAATAGATCGAAACGGAAAAGAGACCTGGAAAATGGAAAAAAAACGCAGGAGAGAGGGTGGAGGCTGCCACGCGTCGGTCGGCGTGTGGAGGAAAGCGGCGAAACCGGTGATCGACACGTGTTGATCACTGGCTGGTGAGGCGCGTCCTCACCCTGCAGCGGGCACGCGTCAGGCGCGTGGATCCGCCGGCCCGACCCGCGCCACACGCGAAGCGCCTGACCCGACGCCTCTGACCCGCGCCTGCGCGGGGAGAAGCGCATAGGGCACGCGCGTGTAGTGACCCTCCAGGGTGCGTGCGTCGCGCCTAGACGCGCGTGAGGCACCGTTTTTCTTCCCGCTCGGTCTCTGTTTGCTTGTTTTCCGACTCAATTTTGATGCTGACCCTATTATTATGTGAATTAGGACCTGTGAAGGAAATTTCAGAATTGTTGGAATCCATTCCGTCAAGAAAACTCGAACTCGGGAAGGCACGCGTCAACCAAGTAAGTAGCCATTTGGATTCCCACGAGCAGTACTTGTAGGAACCGCTAGGAACAAGCATGCATGCTACCCCCTATGAAATTAGTTAGCCGGTCTTAGCATATTATTATAGAAACTGCGAATATGAGATAATCATGGAAAGCTAGATACAAAATGTGTATTAAATCTGTTTTAATTGGGACTCTGATAATGTATGTATGCATGAGGAGGTTGGGAAACTTGTGAAATCTGCGCTCCGGGTAAAGATGGACGTTATCTTTCTGTAGAGCATGCTTGATAATTTTGCATGAACTGCTGCGTGTAAACTCTATTGTATGATGGTTGCTTATATTATCTTTCTTGATGAATAGGAAGAAATTATGAGCTTAGATTAGGATGCTTATGGCTAAGTAGGCTAGACGAGACCCTAGACTGGGGGACCTCTAGAATATCGTGCAATTAGACCGCGAAACGATTACCGACGAAACCAGAACCCAGAATTTCAAACCCGATAGGTTTGTGACAACAGGCACGAGAATCCTAGAGAAACACGAATCTAAGTCTAAGCCACCAAGTCCCACCCTAGAATGAATAATAGGTCACCACGGTAACTGTAGGTAGCCCGCTAGAGTTGAGCAGTGAAGACAGTGTCATCAGAACCTCCACTTCTCTCTCTCCTCCGATATCGTACCGTCAAGACAGAACTCCGGCACGGTGATCGTTGAGCTTAGCAGATCCGGATAGGGAAGTGTGACAGGTGCCCAAACCTAGTGATGATAGCTAAGGGGTCTTCTGAACAGGACTCCTGGGCCGTAGGAATCCGTCCCTGAGCGTGGGACGTGGAGCCACCTAGGATGACTCAGTAGCTGACCGACACATAGGGGGGTCGCACCCCGTTTAGTGGATGTATGGTCCCATGAGAGGGTCGTCAGCTAACCTCCATGGATGATGTTCAGATAGAGTCACGTTTTCAGATCCAGCCATACAATCCCCCTCAGATTTACTTATGAGGTCGCGCCTCACCTCAGGACACTGATCATTTCACTGCTTAAGACGGGTAAGCCTCCTAAGATACAGAAAAGAGAGAGTCGCAGCTTAGATCACTCTCCTTAGAAACTCGAGAAAGACCGTGGTTACCCACCAAGACAAGGATGCGAAAAGAGCCTACAAGTAGGCTGCTTACTGAGTATTTTTATACTCATTCCTTTCTACTCTTATTTTTTTCAGGTGAGTGAGGCCATGGATCGAGGCGGAAATGCATGCTGAATCTTAATGCCACAGAGGAGTGTCCCAGGGCGTCTAGGAGTCTGTGCATAATTTTGTTTAGATTTGTCATGCATTGTTTTGTAAACCGCTTACATACTATTCATATTTGAACACCTTGTTTTGGATTTTAAACCTTTTACATAATTGTTAAAGTTTTTTTTTTTTGTAATCTCGTTTCTCTATTGGTTCTTACACGATTTCATTGCATAGTCTGTCGGTCCAGCCCTTGATTTCGAGATTCAAATTTTGGGCTGTGACACTACCTATGATAAAGAATTGTTTGTAGTTCATATATTGCATGTGCCGCAACACTACTTATGGCCTAGAGAATTTGTGATCCACTTTGATATTAAAACTTGAAGTATGTGAAGGGTCAAAGAAAACTGAACCGTAGACATGCAAAGTGGGTGAAATTTATTGAAACATTTTCGTATGTCATCAAGTATAAGCAAGGTAAGGATAATACAGTAGGTCATGTGTTATCTAAAAGGTATGATCTCTTTACTTCTCTTACTGCAAAAATTCTTGGAGTTGAGCATATTATTGAATTATATAGAGATGACCAAGACTTTAGAACTATTTATGCATCTTGTCTTGCAAAAAAAGTGGTGGATGATTATTATGTGTTTCATAAAGTTTTAATTACTAAGAGTATGCTTTGTATTCCTAAATGCTCTATAAAAGATTTGTTTTTGAGAGAAGCATATGGTGGTGCCTTAATGGGACATCTTAGGATTAATACAGTTTATAAGATGTTGCATAAACACTTCTTTTGGCCGAAGATAAAGCACGATGTCCATAAGTTTTGTAGCAAATGTTTTAAACGCAAAAAAACTAAATGTACACTCATTTTAATGTTTTAAATGTTCATGGTTGCATGCTGCTGATTCATTTTTTTTTTTTTAAGTAGTTTTGGATTTAATACACTCTTATGAAATAAAAATTATCTAATATCTTTGTGAGTGAAGCATGCAGATTTGATCAAAACATTTCAAAAGGAGGTGAAGGAAAGAAGGTGATGATTTTTTAAAAATATGTCAACACCAAAATTCGAACCTACTCGCAGAGAGCTCAATTAATTTCAAATCTATTGCATTTGTCACTCAAGCACATCAACTTTTGTCAGAAAAAACTATATTTAATTTCATAAATTATGTAAAAATCAAATGGTCAATTCTACTTATTCTTTGTGGAGATTAAAGGGGATCGGGAATAAACCCCATCCACAAACGTCTCGAATAGATCCCGTCCACAAAAGTCTTTTGTCGGGAGACTATAAATACCCACAGTATGTTATGTAAAATTCAGATTCGTGGATGAATGTAATTCAGATCTCAACTTTAGACGTTTCCCTTAGAAATCTGAGCATCATATTTGTCATTTCTAAGTTTCAAGCAATTCTTGTGGTAGAATTGCACCCGAGCCATTAAATCAAGCCTTGATCAAGTATGATTGTGGAGTGACTCAATTTAGAACAAAGTTTCCAAATCTTGCTTCTAGATCTTTGATCGTAAGAGGTAATCTAATTCTAGCCTTATCTCTTGGTTGATCCAAATTTCGTATAAGGAGGTGTTAATTACTTTGATTCAAGGGTTCTTCCTTCAACAAAAGCTTGGATCGTTGGGCTGAGGATTAGGGTTGCCTTAGCAGTTTGGTATCAGAGCGTAGGTTGCATCTTTGTGGCCGACTCTAGAATTGATTTTATCTTTAATTTCCGCTATTGTTCATCGTTTCTTTAAATCTGTCATTTATTTTCTTATTGTCATTTCCAACGTTCTTCATTATCTTTCTACTTTGTTCTTAGTGTCCGGTTAAAGATCATATTTAAATCTTGAAAGAAAAAAAAAATCCTTATCATATGGTTCTTAATATATCCTTTATCATAAGACCATTTGCACGTTTATTTGAAGATCAAATACATTTCCATTCTCATTTTTCCCTAAAGCATATAAATCTGGAATTGTTGTGTTCGATCTTCAGGACCATTCTCTTTGGAATTCATTTTGTAAATATGAGAATATTTGTGCTGGGTTTGTTCCACTTTTATATAAGTAAAATTAGGTTCAATTGTCAATTACTCCCACTAAAACTAAAGAAACATATTATTGTTACATTGGAATGGGTAACCACCACCATATTAAGCTTACATTTTATTTTTTATTTTTTTATTTATTATTAGTAGTATTTTAGTTATTTTCAAAACCACCCATGAGAGCTATTGTTAATGATAAGATAAAGGAAATCAATACAAGGGGAATAAGATTCGGATTACCTTGTTGATCGAATATCTCAAGACAAGAACATTGTTTGAGATTCGAATCACTCCACAAGCAAGATCGATCATGTCTAGCTTGAATGATTCTTGTTGATCAAATATCTCAAGGGAAGAACACTTGATTGAGATTCGAATCACTCCACAAGCAAGATTGATCATGTCGAGCTTGAATGATTCTACATGCAACCTAAACTACATAGAATTGCAAAGAAACTTAGCCATTGGCTAAAGAAAAGCACAAATGCTTCTTTCTATATTTTCCAAGTCTACCTTACAAATACAACATACATGGCTTTATATAGCCTCAAAATGAAACTACTAAAGGCATTCCAAGAGTTGTAACATTCCATACTTTTAATGGCCATAATTAACCATTGTGTAATTGTAACCTAGAGTAAATTAAAAGTCTTAGAATACACTAATGAAATACAATAACTCTAAATTACTCTAAACTGTAATCCACCCAAAATTTAAAACATGAATCTTCATTCTTTTTCAATGTGGCATGAATTTATGTTTTGATAATTTCAACAATATTTTCTTCACAAAGCATATTGAATGATTGATGTCTCTTGGTTCATATCAGTTAACCATATTTCGTTAGCATACCTGTTCTAAAGTGTGATACAATGGTCCTTTAAATTTAATGTTAATGAACAAGGATAACGTTTCAATATTTTATATTCTTGTTGTAAATGAGGGCAATTATGGACATGTTTTGTAACTGTTTATAATAAAAGTAGAACCATGTTTGATAACAGGTTTTTTTAATTGAAAAATATACATTTGAAATTCATTAGGGGTCTTATGGAAACTCCACCAGAGAGTAGCATGAATGAGTTAAACAATACTGAGCAAGTAATCAATTTACGGGTGTTTAAAAAACTCAATGAATTTTTTTTTATTAATTATTCTATAATCTCTTAAAATAAAATTTTGAAGTATTTGGAGGGTAATTTTTCAAAATATATATTGAAATTGAATTTAAAAAATGTAATTCAATATTTTAAAATAAATAAATAGATTTCTTTTAATATATTAACATTTTATTTTTATTGAAAATAAAATTTAAACAAATGACCGGACCTTACCCAACCTAACACAAATATTCATTGGTGTGGTTGGGTTGATTCCATTATTTAATAAAGGTTGCTTAGGTTAAAAAATTTACAGTCAAACAATAGAACTGGATCTAAAAAATGTCTCAACTCAACCTAATGCAACTCATGAACACTCCAAAGTGTGCAATTACAATATCATACTATGAGAGTTACACTCGTCACAATAATATCGAAAAAATATTAACCCTGATTCAGTTTTTTTCACCATGTGGTTCAAATTAGGATTTCAACTTTAAGCTCATAGATCAGTGTAACGACATAGGAATAAAAAAAAAAAAAGACGACGAAAACTCCGATGAGACCCAAGAATTACGGGGAGCGCAAGAATTCTCGTTATAACGCCTCATACCATGCCTTCCTAACCCCCAAGAAACTTCACACTCCTTCCCATCCTTTAGCTCATGCCCCAAAACACTACTTCACAAAGAAAGAATGAAAGAGAGGGAAAAAAAATTAAACCCTCACCAACGAGCTAAACCAGTTGAAAAACAACGTTGAAACACCAAAATCCTACAAGACGAGAGATCCTTCAGCTCATGTCCTTAAGAGAGGTTGATAAGAATCACGGTATTCCAAATGGACCTATTGCCAAGAAGCTTTTAAAAATGTCACGAAGAACATATCAACAACAGAATTCTAACCTACGCGCGGAGAGCTCAATTGATTTCAAACCTATCGCATTAGCCACTCAAGCACATCAACATTTGTTAGAAAAAACTATGTTTAATTTTATAAATTATGTAAAAGTCAAATGGTCAATTTGACTTATTCTTTGTGGAGATTAAAGAGGATCGGGAATAAATCCCGTCCACAAACATCTCGAATAAATCCCGTCCACAAACGTCTTTTGTCGGGAGACTATAAATACCCACAATATGTTATGTAAAATTCAGATTCGTGGATGGATGTAATTCAGATCTCAAATTGAGATGTTTCCCTTAGAAATCCGAGCATCATATTTGTCATTTCTAAGTTTCAAGTAATTCTTGTGGTAGAATTGCACCCGAGCCATTCAATCAAGCCTTGATCAAGTTCGATTGTGGAGTGACTCAATTTAGAACAAGGTTTCCAAATCTTGCTTCTAGATCTTCGATCATAAGAGGTAATCTAATTCTAGCCTTATCTCTTGGTTGATCCAAATTCCGTATAAGGAGGTGTTAATTACTTTGATTCAAGGGTGCTTGCTTCAACAAAATCTTGGATCGTTGGGCTGAGGTTTAGGGTTGCCTTATCAGAGGTGGATTGTGAAATTCCACTTTGGTTGGAGAAGGGAACAAATGATTTCTTATAAGGGTGTGGAAACCTCTCTCCAGTAGACGCATTTTAAAACCGTGAGGTTGACGAGGATATATAACGGGCCAAAGCGGACAATATCTACTAGCAGTGGACTTAGACATTACAATCTCTATTTTTTATATACAAGAAAGAGCCCTAAATGATGATGAAAGAGATGCCATTCTACAAATGGGTCAACTTTCCTTGTTTAAGATATTTGAAGGTGGAGAATATATGGCTTGGATTCTTTGCTCCGACTAGTCTATGAATCCACAAGTAATGATAGTATGATATCCATTAATTTAAAAAAAAAACATTTAAAAGGAAAGATTATAATGCTTGGCATAATCTTTATACCCATTAAAGCTCGGTTTTTTGTTTTTTGTTTTTATGCTTTTAAACGCTATTCATTAATTTTTTTTTTGGAATGGATAAAAATGGAGAAAAACTCTATTTATAAGTTGATATTTTAGTGGCATTTTTATATTTCATTAAAACTAATACACCATATCAAATTTTCAAGAAAAAAAAGCATACGCACACAAACAACATACTAAAAATATCGATTATTATAATATTATATCGAACCTTCCAATTTATGGATATATCGATTTTTTATATTCATTTTGGCAGCTATGTGTAGCACCATATCATACAGTTTTTTATAAGGCAACCCTAATCCTCAGCCCAACGATCCAAGCTTTTGTTGAAGCAAGAACCCTTGAATCAAAGTAATTAACACCTCCTTATATGAAATTTGGATCAACGAAGAGATAAGGCAAGAATTAGATTACAATAACTCTAAATTGTAATCCACCTAAAAATGTCTTAGAATACAATAACTCTAAATTGTAACCCACCTAAAATTTACAACAATCAAACTTCATTCTTCTTCAATGTGACATGAATTGAAATATCTTTTGATAATTTTGACAATCTTTTTTTCACATCTTCAATGAAGAATATTGTATGATTGATGTCTCTTGGTTCATATCATTCTCCACTTCTTCAAGAGGATTCGTCCTCAAATCTATTTGTGAAACTTTGCTCCAAAAAATAAGTTATGGAAATACAAAGGACCTCACAACAATCTCTCAAGTGAGGCTAGGAATGTTTTGCTCTCTAACCAGACTATTCCTGTACTTATGTGCGAGGGGTCTTGTTACTTTACTAACATGCTTAACCCTTCTTTGCCTAGTGATTTTGTTGTGCTTTTGCAAGAGTTTGAAGATTTATTTTCTAAGGAGATGCCTAGTAGCTTACCACCACTTAGAGGGATTGAACACAAGATTGACTTCATTCCTGGCGCGCCCATTCCAAACCGACCAGCATATAGGACTAATCCAAAGGAGGCTGAAGAGATACAAAGGCAAGTAAGTGAACTCCTTGCTAAAGGGTATGTACGTGAAAGTTTGAGTCCTTGTTCTGTTCCAGTTATTCTTGTA
>NW_019646446.1:100205-108620 GCF_002806865.2 Cucurbita pepo subsp. pepo
TTGAGATTCGAATCACTCCACAAGCAAGATTGATCATGTCGAGCTTGAATGATTCTACATGCAATCTAAACTACATAGAATTGCAAAGAAACTTAGCCATTGGCTAAAGAAAGCACAAATGCTTCTTTACTATATTTTTCAAGTCTTCTTACAAATACAACATACATGACTTTATATAGCCTCAAAATGAAACTATTAAAGGCATTCCAAGAGTTGTAACATTCATACTTAATGGCCATAATTAGCCATTATGTAATTGTAACCTAAAATAAATAAAAACTCTTAAACTACATTACTGAAATACAATAACTCTAAATTGTAGTCCACCCAAAATTTATCACATGAAACTTCATTCTTCTCCAATGTGGCATGAATTGAAATATCTTTTGATGATTTCAACAATATTTTCTTCACATCTTCATTGAAGTATATTGTATGATTGATGTCTCTTGGTTCATATCATACATATACCTTGTTCTCCCACAATCCACAAACATAGAGTATTGTTGCATTTGGCTCTATCTCTATCATTCCTGTAGATATCAAAGTAATGCGACAAGCCAGACCATTGAAAAGTACAGTAATACTGTGTTGAACTCCATAATTTTGGTCTCAAATTGAAAGCGTAGTCGCCCAAAGGTGGCATTTGGTGGATTCCCAAGTCATCTCGCCAGATTTGCTATGAAGAGTGAGTTGATTGTGACTTTTTAGAATATTCGTTATGTTTACTGTAATCTGTGGATTCTGGAAGATTGCTCCGAAGGGCATAATCTGAATAGCTACGCTCAAGACTTCATACGTTTCATGCAACGTAGTCTGAGTCAAGAAACTTGTAGTACCGTGGGAGGTCTTATGATTTTTTCTTGAGTTTCTGAGTTTTAGGACATTGGGTCCCTTATCCTTGAATGGTACCTAGCATTCTTCTTGCTTTGGTAGTTGTAGAGCTTGTATGGTATTGTTTTTGGTTCAAAATCTTGTAAGTTTATGAGGTTCACAATACCTTGAGGCATAAGTTGTAACATGCATCATGTAAACATATGAATACATTGTAATGACAAACATACGAATACACTGTAATACATTGTAATAACAAGCATGAGTTGTCCTTAGAGGGTTCTAAAGGGTCTTGAGTCTTGAGGTATTTACTTTAGGCGTTTCTTGGATTCTAACTTGCTTTAGGTTCCAAGCTTGCTCTAATCAACTTGATCTTTTGAAAATACCTTCTTGTCCTTAAGAATAGGCCTTATAAGAAGTAGCAAGTAATTTGGAGGACGTACAGACCTTGAATTTTCAAAAGTAGGCTTGTTTTGATACTTAATGTGTTCCAATAGTTTTCAAACTTTACCACATCTTCAAACATCACAGAATAAGGTCTACCACAGAATTTAATAGCATTTGGAGGTCCTCTAGGTCATGAACCGTTGGTAGACATCCTTAGGGGCATTTTATGGTCATTTTGCACCATTTCTTGGTTTACCTACTTATCCTTTTCCAATGACCACCAAATTTCATGTATAACCTCAACATGCTATAATATACTCAGCATTAAAATTTCTTAGGCAACGAAGTCCATCTAGTTGGTTATTTTAATGTTACTTTAATCCCGAGCAATTTGATCAATGCAGGGCTTTAACTCATAGTTCTCTGAGTTTTTTTTTTAATATATACTTAATTCATACTTTGTTTAGGGTTCATGTGAAAATTCAAGCGATAACCACAAGTATTTCTTAAGAAAAGTCCAAGAAGNAGGGCCTTAACTCATAGTTCTCTGAGTTTTTTTTTAATATATACTTAATTCATACTTTGTTTAGGGTTCATGTGAAAATTCAAGCGATAACAACAAGTATTTCTTAAGAAAAGTCCAAGGTGGCTACTTACCTCATTGTCAATGTTCGGGACTTCCATTCTTGAGCTACGTGATAAGCGCCTACAATGCTGGAATTTGCAAAGCTAGAGGTCCTTCTAGAATCCTTGCAAAACGTTCACAAAGAAAGCTAACTTAACGGGTTAATTCCAACCAAGAGCTGGTTAGAAGATGAATGACTCTTAGATCGAACTTGGAATCTATGATGGTCACTCTTAGATACCAAGACAATTCACTCCAGAATTAGCTTGATCAAAACTAATTCAATGAATCGGTTTAAACATCAAACCTAAAGCAAGGTTTGAAAAAGAATAACACCAAAAGGGTATCAAGAAAACACAAAGGTTTTTTCTGTATTCAACCAAAATCCCCCAAACATGAATATTACATGCCTTTAAATAGGCCCAGAAGATAACCCTAACAAAATAAAGTTCAGCCACCAACCACTAATAAATGCTAATAAATGCTATTAAATACAAATTGAAGAATATAAGGCAATTCATACAAACTATTAATAAATGCTATTAAATATAAAATGAAGCAAATAAGGCATTAATAATTTCCTTAATTGGTAATTCAACTACCAAAGGCAAGTCTTCTAATTACTTTCCAATATCAGCCACTCCATTATCTTCTTGATTTGATATGCTAATGCTATAAAGATTTTTGGACTCAAAAGTCTTTGTTTCAACCGGTACACTAGCTAGCTTTTGAAGATGCAATGTATAGGCCTCTTGAATCTTCTTAACCTTGCTTCTTGTAATCGGTTCTTCGGGTACATGCAAAGGGTCAGCAGTTGAATTCATATCACTACGGGTATCCGAATTATTCAAAATTATCTTTAATATATTCATCTTTGAGTCTAGTTTTAGGAACCATAAAGAAATTCATAAGAACTAGTCCGAAAGAGGTTCAAATTAATCAAAAAGTGTAGAAAGGTCAACATATGGTTACTAGAAAAATCACGATTTTTCTTATCATACCACTCTGGTTTTTCCTTTGTACCTTCTATATACACCTCTAAAGGACTAAATTTCTTCACGGAATGTTTAGATGAAGTTTCAAGGAAGAAGTAGAGGCCAATTTCCTACCTTGTTGTGGTATGTAGCTCGAGTTATAACCTTCCAAAGTTCGCCGGAAAACATGTTTCTCGCCTTTATTTGGGGCAGCCGATTCTAGAGCTTTTCATTGTCCGATTCCTTCACGAAACATGTTGGAAATCCCATATGGAATGTGTAGGAGTTGGTAGGATGACAAATGATTAACCACAACCCTCCAATTTATAAGAAATTTGAGGAAGAACAACCCATAATTTAAAAGCTTCAAACTCCAAGTTTAGGAATCCTCATCACTTGATTCTTGGCTTAAAACATTACCCATAACTTCATATTTATAGATCAAGCTTGCACCGCCCTTGATTGTTCCAGAGTTGTGAATTTTCTCATTTTTTATTTTAAACATTACTAAAATTTGTGTCAGAAATATCTACTCCGATGAGCGAGCTACCGACATTGGTTGATAAGATAAGGAAATCAACTACAAGGGGGGTAAGATTCGGATTACCTTGTTGATCGAATATCTCAAGCAAAGAACACTTTGTTTGAGATTCGAATCACTCCAGAAGCACGATCGATCATGTCTAGCTTCAATGATTCTTGTTGATCAAATATCTCAAGACAAGAACGCTTGATTGAGATTCGAATCACTCCACAAGTAAAATTGATCATGTCGAGCTTGAATGATTCTACATGCAACCTAAACTACATAGAGTTGCAAAGAAACTTAGCCGTGGCTAAAGAAAAGCACAAATGCTTCTTTTACTATATTTTCCCAAGTCTGCTTACAAATACAACCTACAAGGCTTTATATAGCCTAAAATGAAACTATTAAAGGCATTCCAAAAGTTGTAACATTCATACTTAATGACCATAATTAGTCATTATTGTAAATGTAACCTAAATTAAATAAAATGTCTTAAAATACAATAACTCTAAATTGTAACCCACCCAAAATTTGTAACAATCAAACTTCATTCTTCTTCAATGTGGCATGAATTGAAACATCTTTTAATAATTTTGACAACCTTTTCTTCACATCTTCATTGAAGTATATTGTATGATTGATGTCTTTTGGTTCATATCATTGGTATTCAACTTTAACCCTTGGATCTATACAACATTGAGTCTTGTTAAACATATCCAAATTGCTGCTCAATCCAACAATTGGATGTGAAGAAACGATTCATTTTCTTCTGCTGGACGGTTCTGGGAGCAAATCTGGTTGCAACTAGCGTAGTTTGAGTCAAGAACATGTTTTACCGTGGGAGATCTTAGGATTTTTTCTTGAGTTTATGAGTTTTAGGAACTTTGACCCTTATCCTTGAGTGGTACCTAGCACTCTTCTTGCTTTGGTAGTTGTATAGCTTGTACAGTATTGTTCTTGGTTCTCAATCTTGTAAGTTTCTAAGGTTCTAAGGTTCATAATTCCTTGAGGTGTAAGTTATAACATCCATTCGTAAACATATGAATTCATCGTAATAACAAGCATGAGTTGTTTAGAAGGTCATAGATTCATAATGAATTCCTTAGAGGGTTCTAGAAGGGTCTTGAGTCTTTAAGTGTTTCCTTTAGGCGTTTCTTGGGTCTAACTTGCTTTAGGTTTCAAGCTTGCTATAATCAACTTGAACTTTTGAACAAACCTTCTTGTCCTTAGGAATAAAACTTATAAGAAAACTTATACGAAGTAGCAAGTCATTTGGAGCACGTATAGACATGGACTTTTAATAAGTACTCAAAGGGGCATTTTAGTCATTTTACCCCTAATTCTTGGTTTTGCTACTTAAGGTATTCCAATGGCTTGCAAACTTCATCACATGATGAGACATAACAGAGTAAGGTCTACCACATAATTTAATCGTATTTAGAGGTCCTCTAGGTCATGAATCGTAGGTAGATATCCTTAGGGGCAATATGGTCATTTTGCACCATTTCTTGGTTTACCTACTCTAGGCCAAGCCTAAGGCTCTACCTTACCTTTACTCTAGGTCAAAATCCTTATAATGCAATGTTGCATCTCATATAGTTGTTTTGATTATCAATCATGACCAAAAGAGACGGGTATGAATACATTTGTGCGTGATTTGTTTCACTTTTTATAGTTGAAAAAGAGTGTAATGGAAGATAAGAGTTGATTGGTAATAACCCAAAATTAAATTAATAAATAAATGAACCCATTTATTTCTATTTCTATATATATATTTTTTTTCTTCTTTTTGTAACATGTGGTTGTGTGAGAAGGAGTTTGTTGAATATTTGAGGGGAGGAGTGGTGAGATTAGTTATTATTAATTAATTATTTTTTTATCTTTTTTTTTTTTACTGTTGTTACATTGTTTATAATAAAAATAGAACCGTGATTGTTGACGTGTTATTTTTTAAATTAAAAAATATATGCTCGAAACTCATAATGGGTTATTCTTTCTAAAACTTTGAATTAAAAATGTAAAAGCATAATATGGAAATTAATTTATGTTATGGCCGTACGGTCCTTCACCTAGTCTAATTTTCATAGTTTCTCGTGACCTAGCCCAACGGGGTTTTTATTTGATCATCATATGTAAGGACGGGGTTGACTCAATTCTCCAAAAAGATGGGTAAACTTTCACGACACAAAACAAACAGTATTTAAAACATAACATTCATTAAAACAAAATAGTATTCATACATGAGTAATTAAAACACAACACACTAGTTAAACACTAAATAAGGAACGAACAGAAGATATTTGAAAACAAATGAGTTGAGGATGATCGGTGAGGCTTGTCTATGACACCTGCTCTAGATTCCGCTCCCGAACTCGACTAGCTCCTTGTTACCTGAAAAAAAAATGGAAAATAAAGAATGAGACAAGACTCAACAAGTAGCCTACTTGTAGGCTCTTATTTGTGTCCTTCATATGCTAGAATACCACACTCTTTATTTTCTTGTTATTATTTTTTTTCTAAGTACTTAGGCCCGTTAGTTCTGTTCTTGACTTGGGGTTCTTATCATGATCTTTCCTGAAGATCTTGGTCCTTGAACTCTGAAACCTTGGTTACCCTTTAAGGGCTTTAGTACTATGCTTCTTGATTATTGGTTTCTTGCTTAGAACTTGGTTATTAATCCATGTTATAGTCCTTGATCTTTCTCTTGGTCCTGGTACTTTCTAAGTTCTTGTTCGTGTTGGGTTTTATGTTCTAAAACTTGTAGTTTGTAAATAAAAACATATTCTATTTTCAATAAAGTTATTATTGATGTTTATTCAGTAAAGATTGTTATTGAATAAAGTGAATTTACGATCGTTAATCTAAATCCAATAAACTAAGAATACTGTGGCTATAGTAGGATTACTTGAACTATATGTAGAGACATAAGAGTATATCAAGTTCAAGTATATAGTCAAAATGATCTATAGTATAGGGATAAGGCTGAATACCTTATCGTGGGGACACTATGGATGCGGCTCACTTTTGTATATGGCATAAACAATGTGATCACTAAATTGTACATGCGAAGACATGTGAGTGGGGGCGTCCTATGCAATGAGTATTGCATAAGATCGGACCATGAAGAAAATCACTCACTTTATAATGTAGTTTACTGTGGAGACTGATTCTCTTTTCATTCGATGACTTAGGTAACTCGATCTTAATCCTGAGCTAACCATGAACTCCTGTTTATTCGGAATTATCCTTAGATTTGCATGGGTGAGAGTGGCTCTAGTTCGCCGACTCAATAGGCCTCCCATTTCAGGGGTAAGACTGGGTGAATGGCTGGGGACGTGGGGTGCAAGACGGAATTCACTCCTACCCACTTTTAGGGATAGAAGAAAGGTAGTTCCCTTAAGCACTGACTCCAGGTCTTGAACAAGGGGCCCCACCCTCTCATTGGCCTGAGAGGGATTCGGTTTACTGGTTGGACCACAAACCAATTGTTCATTAGAGGATCAGTGAGACATAAGGAACAAGAAGTAACTTTAGGGGTAAAACGGTAAATTGACCCAGCTCTAGTTACGAACAACCTGTGAAGGATCGACTTACTAATCATGGTTATATCAAATGGACAGAAATATATCTATAGTGAGGGGAGTGCAACTACTAGGCTATAGTGGAGTGTCCTAGTAGTTAACGAATGTTGGTTAACAAGGTTAATGAGTTTAATCGGTTAATCTTGAATCGTTGGAGCCCATGATCTATAGGTCCATTAGGTCCCTCTGCTAGCTCATATCGGACTAAACCATAGAACAGTGTGACGAGTGAGTTCGAAGTGTTCGAATTCAAATTAGGGAATATGCGCTACATATATACGATATATTTAACCGCATTTTTGTTTTATTTACGAATTAAACAAAAAGAGAGAATTTGAGATATTTAAATAAGATTTGAATATTTTAATCAAATATGTGTCGGAATTGATTGGGATTAGCATTTGAATTATTATTAAACATTAAATAAATAGTTTAATTAATCATTTAATATTACTTTAATTTGAAATTAATTATTCAAATTAATTGTTGAATTAAAAGGAAAAAAGTCAAAATGTTGACTTCACTTAATGTAAAAATCCACGTTTGAGTTAGTGGAATTTTGAGGTGTCAAAATTTGGTTTAACCAAACTTGCATGCTTGCCAAATAAACCCCACAAATTTGAGTGTCAAAATGGTGAACTCAAACTTGCATGCTTGCCACATAATCCCAAATATTTGAGTGGAATTTTGAGTGTCAAAATTTGGTGTTTGCAAATTTGCATGAACATGCAAACATAACTCTATAAATAGAGTGATCAAGGTACATGGAACTTCTCCCTTAGAAAAACCTTGAGAAAAACTCTCACAAACTCTCTCTTCATATATACTAAATCCCTCCCAAGTTTAGTCACTCATTGGATTCCACAATCCCATTCTAAGGCCGGAGAATAGTGGAGAAGATACTAGTGGTGGTTCATAACCGGTTCGTGAGGAAAAAGGAATTTGAACTACAAAAGGTTAGTACTCAAACACCTTGAGTTTTACTACATATGAACATGCTCATTATTTACTATAATTGATGTTCTAAGAGTAAGTTTTAGGCACTTTATTTACATTAATTTGAGCATGGTGGGTACCATTTCATGAATGAAATTTTGTGGTAGTTAAAGTGGATGTTTTTGGTTTTGACATTTTTTTATGCTTCGATTTGATACAATTATTGTAACAAGCCTAACGTGTATGGGTTTTAATGAGTGAAGAAATGTCTATAATTTTTATGGAGTCATTAGAGTCCATTTTAGGTTGTAATTGATCGAAAATGGAAGAGATAGCAAGCTGAACCGAAGAAGAAGATGGAAGAGGCGGTTCGGGTGTTTTTTCTACCATTGGGGTCAGGTTCAACGTTTTTAAGGGTCGATTCTCCCAGTTCGTGATCCTTGGGAGCGGTTTAAGTTATTTTTAATTATTAATGTAATAATTTAGTTAATTTCTTGCTTTAATAGTGTGTTTAATTAATTATGCATTATGAATGTATGTTTTAATTAAATA
>NW_019646446.1:111557-114676 GCF_002806865.2 Cucurbita pepo subsp. pepo
TTTTTTTTTCACTATTATTGATGATGGGAAATTTAGGGTTTATGATGTAAAAATCATGAGGATGTAGCTCATATGGTAGAGCGCTCGCTTTGCATGCGAGAGGTACGGAGATTGATACCCCNGAGGTACGGGGATTGATACCCTGCATCTCAAAAATTAAGACTATCTATTATTAAATATATTATTTCTTTTCAATTTTTCCTTATTAATGACATGTTGGGTAGCAATATTTCTTCATTTTTACTATTATTGATGACGGGAATTTAGGGTTTTGTGATGCAAAAATTGTGGGGATGTAGCTCAGATGGTAGAGCGCTCGCTTAGCATGCGAGAGGTACGGGGATTGATACCCTGGATCTCCAAAAGAGAGAAATTATTTTTTTAAGTATGAGTTACTTTACCATGTTATGTATAAGGTGGGTATGAGAGAAAAAGAAAAGATACTTGTATAAGGATTATTATATTATTATGGCTATGCCATTTTTATAGATAAAAGAGAGTAATGTCCCACAAGCACATATAGAGAGAGGAAAGACACTAGATTTCAAGGCAAATCTTCTCCACGACTCACTTTGGAACACTTTTATAGATAGTTTGAACAAGCTTACTTTGCTCGTGAATACTTTGGAGTTCAATATTTATAGTTGGAGAACGCTATTCAAATTGATATGGTCGAATCTTACAACAAAGTCTAATTGAGCCTCACTCTATTAGGAGATAGCTTCGAATCAAATTTTTTAGTTTGGACAATGGTTGCATTGTTTTAGTCAAACAACCGAGACTAGTGTATTTTCTTACATATTAACATTGTATACAAATAATAATTAAATTTATGTGTAGAAGTTTGGATGGAGTTTTATTAAATAGGTAATCTTAAATTATATCTAAAAATATATAAGATTTTATATATATATATATACATTTAGGAGAACAAAACAAAGATTCAAGAAGATGTCATTCATGCCATGTTTTAATTTTTATTCTTCTTATTTCTCAAAGATTTAAAATAAAAAATAAAAAAAAATAAAAAAAAAAAAAGTTATCCTCTTTCAAATATGGTTCGTTATTTGATTATTTTCTCTTGAGTGAATTTTAAGTGAAACACATTCTCTACCCAAGTAATTGCAAGATGCAAGCTTCACACCCAGAGGAATCAAAGTCCCAAGTATCAACGTCCTTAAGTGTCAATTTTTATTCTCCATCTCAACATAAATTAAACTTATTTTCGTGAAGATATCTATTTATAAAAGCAAAAAATCTCAGAGTCACAAAAATAAAAATGAGATATAGATACGAGACATAAATATGATACCAAATAGATATGATAACTGTAAGGATTAGATTTGATCGAGTTATTTGGATTAGATTTTATCTAGTTATTTGAATTAGATTTGATTTAGTCATTCTTCAATTGGATGAGAGATTTCTCCCGATTCTTCTGATCTTTCCAATTTTCTTTTTCTGTTCCTAACATTTTGGTATCAGAGTCATGCCCTAAACTAGTTAAAACTAGAAGCAGCAGTCTTCTACGTGTGTCATAATAAAAGTATGTCGATGGAGAGTCCACTTGTGCAGTCTGCTGGAGGAAGGAGTCAAGGTCGTGGAAGCTTTAGAGGCAGAGGAAGGGGACGAGGCAGACAAACCTTCAACAAGGCCATAGTGGAGTGCTATAACTGTCACAAGCTAGGACATTTTCAATGGGAATGTCAAAGCAAGAAGAAGGAGACAAACTATGCAAAGAGTCAAGAAGAGAAGTCGCTGAAGCTGACGTGAATATAAATAAGGCCAATAGAGAAGATATGTAGTTCCTTGACTTGGGATGTAGCAATCATATGTGTGGGAAGAAGGATTATTTTTTAGATTTTGATGGAAGTTTCAGCGATTGAGTGTAGCAATCATATGTAGTTCCTTGACTCAAGCATGGTTGTAACCGGAAAGGGTAATGTATGCCGGAAGTGAATGAAATCATAATGATAATCACAGGAGTGTTCTATNTGGAAGTTTCAGTGATTGAGTGTAGCAATCATATGTAATTCCTTGACTCAAGCATGGTTGTAACCGGAAAGGGTAATGTACGGCTGGAAGTGAATGAAATCATAATGATAATCACAGGAGTGTTCTATGTGCCAGACCTGAGGAACAATTTGTTGAGTATTAGTAAATTGCAAGCAAAGGGGTTACCTTTTTGTTTTAAAATGGAACATGCAAGGATGTCTTTGAATTGAATGTTCGTATTGCATGCTATATCTCAGCCTGTAGCAGCCGTTCAAACTCAATTGAAACTTATGGGGAGAAGTGGTTCAAGGTCTCTGTCGTACACTCACCGCTCCAATTCATATCGCCATAGTCAGAGACAAAAAGAAGAACAATATTGTGAGCTCGAGTTGATTCAGAGACAAAAAGAGGAGGCAGCTCAGAGAACTAAGCTAGATGATAAGAGTTTGAGTTATGTTTTGCTTGGAGTTAGTGAAGAGTCAAAAACTTACCGACTCTATGATATAGAAGCGGCAGATGAAAATAATGATATAGAAGCGGCAAATGAAAATAATGATATAGAAGCGGTAGATGAAAATAATGATATAGAAGCGGCAGATGAAAATACTGCAGAGAAAAATATTTCATCTGGCTCTTTGGCTGAAGCAAGCTCTCCTAGCTCGAATAAGGTGAGGAATAAGAGACCACCAGTCTGGATGAGAGACTATGCAATAGGAGAAGATTTTTGTGAAGATGTTGATGAAGCAGTCTGGATGAGAGACTATGCAATAGGAGAAGTTTTTTTTGTAAAGAAGATGATGAAGCTCAGCCATGTTTACCCCTACTGAACCTGCAAACTTTGTAAACTTTAAAGAAGCATGGAAGAGTGAGAAATGGAGGCAAGCCATGGATCTGGAGAAATAAACAGAAATGGCACATGGGAATTGACGAAGTTACCTGGTGGAAGTTTGGTATGAGGTCGTAGATATAAATTGATTACTATTGGTGTTTAGTTTAAGGGAGTGATTATTAGGATTAGATTTGATTGGGTTATTTGAATTAGATTTGATCTAGTTATTTGAATTAGATTTGATTTAGTTATTCTTAAATTGGATGAGAGATTTCTCCCAATTCTTCTTATCTTT
>NW_019646446.1:118255-119262 GCF_002806865.2 Cucurbita pepo subsp. pepo
TTTCAAAAGTGTTTAAAAAAAGATAGATGGGGAGAAAATTGTGTTCTTGGGGAGAAAATTAATTACAAGATCAGTATAAGATCTTGAAAACATAACAAGAAGTAATATCCATAGACTACTGAGGACCTTAGAGATTCAAATAACCATAGACTCAAAATTAATTACAAATTATTTAAAGTCCATGTTTGTAATGACGGAATTTGCTTCCTAAATTCTTTCCTTTTAGTAAAGGACTCAGGACAATAACTAATCCTACCTACTCCTTTAATTACTCAATTATACCCTTTTAAAATAACTGAAAAGTGGTTAGAGTCAAAAGCCCTAGGAAAGAAGATAAAATTTAATTTTGTTTCTAGTATATGGATTAGTGAAATAAATAACCTTCAAAAGAATTATTCAATCAATAAATGTATTAAATTATAAAGAAAAACAAATTTCTTTTTTTTAAGAAGAAATTTCATTCAAAAGAATAGAAGAACAGATTGAAAGTAAGACCGTCCAGTCTAAAATCAAAACTTTACAAACTCAAATAGAAAGGGAGATTTGTTCAACTATCCCTAATGCCTTTTAGAATAGGAAGAATTTTAGAATAGGAAGAAAAACATAGTTAATCTTCCTTATGTCAAAAACTTTGAGGAGAAAAATATTCGTACGAAGGCCCAACCTATTCAAATGAATAAGGAATTAATAACATTCTGCTGANGTACGAAGGCCCAACCTATTCAAATGAATAAGGAATTAATAACATTCTGCTGAGCAGAAACCAATGAACTTTTGCAGAAGGGTCTTATTAGGACGTCAAAGAGCCCCTGGTCATGTGCGGCTTTTTACGTCAACAACCAGGCAGAGAAGGAACGTGGAGTCTCACAACTGGTAATAAACTACAAACCCTTAAATAAGGTTTTGGAATGGATTAGATATCCAATAACAAATAAATCAAATTTAATGCAAAGAGTTTCAAATGCAAAAGTATTTTCAAAATTTGATATGAAATCCGAATTTTGGCA
>NW_019646446.1:121206-122102 GCF_002806865.2 Cucurbita pepo subsp. pepo
AAAATCTGGCGTTTCGAGTGAGTTGCATACCGAGAACGATTTCTGGAAATTAAGGTCCTACACTCAAAGACGTTCCTCCAAACCAATTCCTTTAGCCTGAAGATAGGATATGGAAGAGGTTCAATGAAGAAATAGGGCCTTGAAACCCCTAGAATCGGCTACCCAATAAGAAATCCTTTGTTTTATCTCCAGCGATAAATCAGATTTTGGATGAACTTTGGTGGCGAATATCATNGAAATCCTTTGTTTTATCTCCAGCGATAAATCAGATTTTGGATGAACTTTGGTGGCGAATATCATAGGCTACGATCCACAAGAAGTTATCAAATAAATCCCTAGCCCTTTCTTGTAACATCCATCTTTAAGTTTCACGAAGAAATTGAGTAGAGAAACACTGTAAATGTGGCTGTACAGACCGAGTTTCAGATGGCGGCAATCCAAAAAATGCGCATCTTCTTCCTATTCAGAGGAAGAAAATGATGATACGGCCAGTTCAACAGAACTGTCCAAGTCAACTCAAAATTTGACATTTTCTCGGGTTTTCTATGTAGATCTTATTTTATGAAATGTTGATGAATCCTTATCCCGAGAGGTTATATAAGGTAATGAAGTTTGGGAGTTATTGGAAAACTTTAATTAGCGAAACCAAGATATGGGAGAAAATGCTCATCACAATCCATATGATTTTACCTCCTAAGATAACTAAAGTGGTACCCTTGAAATAATAGATTCCCCAGATGTACCCTTGGTCTTTAATAGATACTACGTGCACAATATCATGCTGGGCTATTCCTAAGAACTTATGATATGATAAGGAATCAATACAAGGGGAATAAGATTTGGATTACCTTGTTGATCGAATATCTCAAGGCAAGAACATTGTTTGAGATTCGAAT
>NW_019646446.1:127940-137379 GCF_002806865.2 Cucurbita pepo subsp. pepo
ATTTGAGATCTGAATTACATTCATCCACGAATCTGATTTTTACATAACATATTGTGGGTATTTATAGTCTCCCGACAAAAGACGTTTGTGGATGGGATTTATTCGAGATGTTTGTGGACGGGATTTATTCCCGATCCCCTTTAATCTCCACAAAGAATAAGTCAAATTGACCATTTGACTTTTACATAATTTATCAAATTAAACATAGTTTTTTCTAACAAACATAGTTTTTACATAATCAATTGAGCTCTCTGTGCGCAAGTTCGAATTCTGTTGTTGACATAGTTTTTTGAATCTTTTGGAACACCGTGATTCTTATCATGAGTAGTCTGTGACTCTGCAAGTATTGTATTGAAAAAGCATGTTTTGTATTACTAAGGTATAGAAAACATGATGGGTATCCCCGAATGCATCAGCACACATTAATTCATGAGGGTTTTGATTATGATATTATAAGACCAAATTGTATGATATTTGCTACGCATGGCTGGCTAAATGAATATAAAAAATCGATATAATCCATGAATGGGAGGGTTTTGATTATGATATTATAAGAAATCGATATAAATTTGATATGGTGTNGGAATCGATATAAATTCGATATGGTGTATTAGTTTTAATGAATTACTGATGAACGCATACAATGCTGGAATTTGCAAACTAGAGGTCCTTCTAGAATCCTTGCAAACATTCACTGATATGTGGAAATCACTACAAGGGGAGTAAGAATCGGATTACCTTGTTGATCGAATATCTCAAGGCAAGAACATTCTGTGAGATTCGAATCACTCCACAAGCAAGATCGATCATGTCTAGCTTGAATGATTCTTGTTGATCNGTGGAAATCACTACAAGGGGAGTAAGAATCGGATTACCTTGTTGATCGAATATCTCAAGGCAAGAACATTTGATTGAGATTCGAATCACTCCACAAGCAAGATCGATCATGTCTAGCTTGAATGACTCTTGTTGATCAAATATCTCAAACACTTGTTTGAGATTCGAATCACTCCACAAGCAAGATTGATCATGTCGAGCTTGAATGATTCTACATGCAATCTAAACTACATAGAATTGCAAAGAAACTTAGCCATTGGCTAAAGAAAAGCACAAATGCTTCTTTTTATATATTTTCCAAGTCTACCTTACAAATACAACATACATGGCTTTATATAGCCTCAAAAATGAAACTACTAAAGGTATTCCAAGAGTTGTAACATTCCTACTTTATGGCCATAATTAGCCATTATGTAAATGTAACCGAAATTAAATAAAAAGTCTTAAAATACAATAACTCTAAATTACTCTAAATTGTAACCCACCCAAAATTTACAACAATCAAACTTCATTCTTCTTCAATGTAGCATGAATTGAAACATCTTTTGATAATTTTGACAACCTTTTCTTCACATCTTCATTGAAGTATATTGTATGATTGATGTCTCTTGGTTCATATCATTCTCCACTTCTTCAAGAGGATTCGTCCTCGAATCTATTTGTGAAACTTTGCTGCAAAAAATAAGTTATGGAAATACGAAGGACCTCACAACACTCTCCTCACGAGTATACACTTAAGGAAATTTTAGGACACTCTTTTTACACTCATTTACACAAATGAAGCTCTCATTCTCACCTCTCAAAATTTTAAATAGAGCAAAGATTGAATTTTGAACTCTGGGTCGATTAAAAACTAAAAAGATGAAAATAAATAAAAATCAAATTGAAAAGAAACGCAAAGGAAACATATATCCGATCTTGAGCCTGAAGCTCTGATACCAAATGATAAGATAAGGAATCAACTACAAGGGGAATAAGATTCGGATTACCTTGTTGATCGAATATCTCAAGGCAAGAACACTTGATTGAGATTCGAATCACTCCACAAGCAAGATCGATCATGTCTAGCTTGAATGATTCTTGTTGATCAAATATCTCAAACACTTGTTTGAGATTCGAATCACTCCACAAGCAAGATTGATCATGTCGAGCTTGAATGATTCTACATGCAATCTAAACTACATAGAATTGCAAAGAAACTTAGCCATTGGCTAAAGAAAAGCACAAATGCTTCTTTCTATATTTTCCAAGTCTGCTTACAAATACAACATATAAGGCTTTATATAACCTCAAAAATGAAACTACTAAAGGTATTCCAAGAGTTGTAACATTCCTACTTTATGGCCATAATTAGCCATTATGTAAATGTAACCGAAATTAAATAAAAAGTCTTAAAATACAATAACTCTAAATTACTCTAAATTGTAACCCACCCAAAATTTACAACAATCAAACTTCATTCTTCTTCAATGTAGCATGAATTGAAACATCTTTTGATAATTTTGACAACCTTTTCTTCACATCTTCATTGAAGTATATTGTATGATTGATGTCTCTTGGTTCATATCATTCTCCACTTCTTCAAGAGGATTCGTCCTCGAATCTATTTGTGAAACTTTGCTGCAAAAAATAAGTTATGGAAATACAAAGGACCTCACAACACTCTCTCACGAGTATACACTCAAGGAATTTTAGGCCACTCTTTTTACACTCGTTTACACAAATGAAGTTCTCATTCTCACCTCTCAAAAATTTAAATATAGCAAAGATTGAATTTTGAACACTGGGTCGATTAAATACTAAAAAGATAAAAATAAATAAAAATCAAATGTAGAAGAAACACAAAGGAAACATATATCCGATCTTGAGCCTGAAGCTCTGATACAAAATTATATGATAAGGAATCAACTACAAGGGGGGTAAGATTCGGATTACCTTGTTGATCGAATATCTCAAGGCAAGAACATTGTTTGAGATTCGAATCACTCCACAAGCAAGATCGATCATGTCTAGCTTGAATGATTCTTGTTGATCAAATATCTCAAACACTTGTTTGAGATTCGAATCACTCCACAAGCAAGATTGATCATGTCGAGCTTGAATGATTCTACATGCAATCTAAACTACATAGAATTGCAAAGAAACTTAGCCATTGGCTAAAGAAAAGCACAAATGCTTCTTTCTATATTTTCCAAGTCTACCTTACAAATACAACATACATGGCTTTATATAGCCTCAAAATGAAACTATTAAAGGCATTCCAAAAGTTGTAACATTCATACTTAATGGCCATAATTAGCCATTATGTAAATGTAACCTAAATTAAATAAAAAGTCTTAAAATACAATAACTCTAAATTACTCTAAATTGTAACCCACCCAAAATTTACAACAATCAAACTTCATTCTTCTTCAATGTAGCATGAATTGAAACATCTTTTGATAATTTTGACAACCTTTTCTTCACATCTTCATTGAAGTATATTGTATGATTGATGTCTCTTGGTTCATATCATTCTCCACTTCTTCAAGAGGATTCGTCCTCGAATCTATTTGTGTAACTTTGCTGCAAAAAATAAGTTATGGAAATACGACGGACCTCACAACACTCTCTCAAGAGTATATGCTCAAGGAATTTTAGGCCACTCTATTTGCACTCATTTACACAAATGAAGCTCTCATTCTCACCTCTCAAATTTTTTAGTAGAGCCCAGATTGGATTTTTTTTTTTTTGGATCGATTAAAAACTAAAAAGATAAAAAAAAAAAAATTGAAAAGAAACACAAAGGAAACATATATCCGATCTTGAGCCTGAAGCTCTGATACCAAATGATAAGATAAGGAATCATTACAAGGGGAATAAGATTCGGATTACCTTGTTGATCGAATATCTCAAGGCAAGAACATTGTTTGAGATTCGAATCACTCCACAAGCAAGATCGATCATGTCTAGCTTGAATGATTCTTGTTGATCAAATATCTCAAAGCAAGAACACTTGATTGAGATTCGAATCACTCCACAAGCAAGATTGATCATGTCGAGCTTGAATGATTCTACATGCAACCTAAACTACATAGAATTGCAAAGAAACTTAGCCATTGGCTAAAGAAAAGCACAAATGCTTCTTTTAATATATTTTCCAAGTCTACCTTACAAATACAACATACATGGCTTTATATAGCCTCAAAATGAAACTATTAAAGGCATTCCAAAAGTTGTAACATTCATACTTAATGGCCATAATTAGCCATTATGTAAATGTAACCTAAAGTAAATAAAATGTCTTAAAATACAATAACTCTAAATTACTCTAAATTGTAACCCACCCAAAATTTATAACAATCAAACTTCATTCTTCTTCAATGTAGCATGAATTGAAACATCTTTTGATAATTTTGACAACCTTTTCTTCACATCTTCATTGAAGTATATTGTATGATTGATGTCTCTTGGTTCATATCATTCTCCACTTCTTCAAGAGGATTCGTCCTCGAATCTATTTGTGTAACTTTGCTGCAAAAAATAAGTTATGGAAATACGATGGACCTCACAACACTCTCTCAAGAGTATATGCTCAAGGAATTTTAGGCCACTCTATTTGCACTCATTTACACAAATGAAGCTCTCATTCTCACCTCTCAAATTTTTTAGTAGAGCCCAGATTGGATTTTTTTATTTATTTATTTTGGATCGATTAAAAACTAAAAAGATAAAAAACAAATTGAAAAGAAACGCAAAGGAAACATATATTCGATCTTGAGCCTGAAGCTCTGATACCAAATGATAAGATCTCGTTGAGGTCTCTCAGCTCGGCTGACTGGTTGTTCTATCTCCAACTCCAGGGAGCAGGATACTCTATTGTTTCTCCTTCCTCCAGCTCTACGATGTGCCACAATCCTAGCGCTTGTAGGTTAACCGGCCTCGTAATGGCAATGATGGAGAAGCAGCACTCGACGGCAGCATGGAGGAGTGAGGGAGCTTGCTCAAGATGGAGCCCACCATGATGTGTGTATTTTCGCGCTTTGCATTTTCTTCTACTTGAACCTGAGACTTGTGTGTTATTAGGTCGACGCTCTAACCACTTGAGCTATTCAACTTGGCTGTTGATAAAGTCGACTCCTCTGCAATGATATACCACCGGTGGATTAAACCAGGCTCTGATACAACTGGTTGACTTCTGGCAATTGAGAGGAAAACGTCGACGGAGAAAAAACGGCCGAAGGAAAACTTCAAAGAAAATAACAGAAAACAAAGGAGAGAGTATATTTGGCTAAAGACTCGATGATTTCATTTCTCATTCCGTTGGGATATTTAAATAACAAATTATCCTAAAAATAGGAAAGTAAATAGCAACTTAACTAACGCTCTTCCACTCGACCTGTACTTCCCACTTACTTAAATTGTGTGGGTTTAACGTAAAAATAGTTACTTAACAAAAAATGGTTAGCTAAAAGTTAGGGATCACATTCACTCGGTAGGAATTTATCTAACAAGGATCATGATTCACAGCTTGTGGAAGAAATCGCAGCATATGATGATGAGTATGTTGAAGAAGGTAATTCCATATCTTTGATCAAAGGAAACCTATGCCGCTTGGTGATTGATAGTGGAAGTTGCACAAATGTGGTAAGTAGTTTACTTGTAAAAAGATTTCAACTTTCTGTCCATCCTCATCCAAAACCATACAAACTTCAATGGTTCACAAACAAAGAAGAAATTAAGGTGAAGTCCCAAGCTCTTATTTCTTTTACTCTTGGAAGATATGAAGATGAAGTCCTGTGTGATGATGCATGCGGGAGACATCTTGCTTGGCCGACCTTGGCAATATGATAGAAATGTAACATTTGATGGTTTGATGAACAAGATCTCCTTAGGAAGTACATTATGACCAATTGAAATTAGAGAAGAAAATAAAAGAATATGAAGAACAATAGTGGAGAGAAGAAACTAAGGCAAAAGAGAGATAAGAGTGAAAAAAAAAAAAAGAGAAAAGTGAGGGGAAAAGGAAGAGTGAAAACTAGTTATTTTGAGGAAAAGAGAGAAAATGTGAGTTTGGTAACAAGAAAGGAAGAAATGAGGAATATGTTAGCTCAAGAACCAAAATTTGTACTTATGTACTGATGATGTTTTAACAAAGTTTTTAAGTCTCTTTAGCAGGAATTCAATGACATGTTTCCACATGAAGATGCA
Organism: Cucurbita pepo subsp. pepo; assembly: GCF_002806865.2. Taxonomy (NCBI): domain Eukaryota; kingdom Viridiplantae; phylum Streptophyta; class Magnoliopsida; order Cucurbitales; family Cucurbitaceae; genus Cucurbita; species Cucurbita pepo. The sequence continues at coordinate 133,968 of NW_019646446.1, forward strand.
TGTACGGGGTTACCCCCTTTAAGGATTGAACACCAAATTGACTTCGTGCCTGGGGCAACTCTTCCAAATATGGCTGCCTATAGGACCAATCCCACAGAGAGTAAGGACATTCAGAGGCAAGTGGAAGAACTCATGGATAAAGGCTATGTTAGAGAAAGCATGAGTCCTTGTTTGGTTCCTGTGATTTTGGTACCCAAGAAAGATGGCACGTGGAGGATGTGTGTTGATTGTCGAGCCATCAACAAGATAACGGTAAAGTATCGACATCTTATTCCTAGATTGGATGACAAGTTAGATGAATTATATGGTGCTAATCTTTTTTCAAAAATAGATCTTAAACGTGGTTATCATCAAATTCGAATGAATGAGGGAGATAAGTGGAAAATGGCTTTCAAAACAAAGTTTGGGCTTTATGAGTGGCTCGTTATGCCATTTGGCCTTACAAATGCACCAAGTACTTTTATGAGGCTAATGAATCATGTTTTGAGAGACTATATTGGAAAATTTGTTGTTGTATACTTTGATGATATCCTTGTTTACTCAAAAAGCTTGAATGATCATATTTTGCACGTTAAGAAAATTTTGTTTATACTTAGAGAAGAGAAGCTTTATGCCAACTTCAAAANAAAGTTTTATGCCAACTTCAAAAAGTGCATTTTTTGTCTAGACCAAGTCCACTTCCCAAGGTTCTTAGTTGGAAAGAATGGAGTACAAGTTGATGAAGAAAAGGTAAAGGATCTTAGAGAATGGCCAACACCCACAAATACAACCGAGGTAAGATCTTTTCATGGTTTGGCTAGTTCCTATAAGAGATTCATTAAGGATCTCATGAATAGGCCTTACGAAATTTTAGTAAGGGGGCTTCTAGGAACTTTAGGACCAAGTCTGTTCCTTTCGGTATATTGTTCATCTTCTTGGTGAAACCTCAATACAAGAGAGAATGAATTTGAAGGATGAAAGTGGCCTTACTATAAGATATGCTAGAAAATTATATGAGTTGTGATGTATGCTTGTTGTGATGACGTACAATGACGTATGCGATATTTATGATCTATGATGTATGAGCTTAATCATATGATGATGTACGCTAGTTATATGATGATGTATGTGTTATGATGTATGAGTTATGATGCATGATGATGTACGTGAGTTATATTACGATGTATGACGTACTTGACATGCTTGATGCATTTAATGGAATTATGACGATATGATAAGATAAGGAATCACTACAAAGGGAGTAAGATTCAGATTATCTTGTTGATCAAATATCTCAAGGCAAGAACATTGTTTGAGATTCGAATCACTCCACAAGCAAGATCGATCATGTCTAGCTTGAATGATTCTTGTTGATCAAATATCTCAACGCAAGAACACTTGTTTGAGATTCGAATCACTCCACAAGCAAGATTGATCATGTCGAGCTTGAATGATTCTACATGCAACCTAAACTACATAGAATTGCAAAGAAACTTAGCCATTGGCTAAAGAAAAGCACAAATGCTTCTTTCTATATTTTCCAAGTCTACCTTACAAATACAACATACATGGCTTTATATAGCCTCAAAATGAAACTATTAAAGGCATTCCAAAAGTTGTAACATTCATACTTAATGGCCATAATTAGCCATTATGTAAATGTAACCGAAATTAAATAAAAAGTCTTAAAATACAATAACTCTAAATTACTCTAAATTGTAACCCACCCAAAATTTACAACAATCAAACTTCATTCTTCTTCAATGTAGCATGAATTGAAACATCTTTTGATAATTTTGACAACCTTTTCTTCACATCTTCATTGAAGTATATTGTATGATTGATGTCTCTTGGTTCATATCACGATTTGATGTTTTTGCATGACGTTCACCTTAATATACCAATATTTTCCATATTAAGCATGTTGTATGATGATGATTTCCATATTGCATCATGTCGATAGATCGACCTAGAACACAACCCTAAGAGCATGAAAAATGATACTAATATAAATATTTAACGAGCATGTGGTTATTAAATGTAACAGAGAGATGAGACTAGGGTTGTGTCAGAAGAGATGTTAAGATGAGAATTAGAGGTACCTCATGCATGTTGTGTGAACAAAAGCATCACAATACTTCCCTTATATGATGTTGAGTGCAAACGCACACAATATGATGATGAGGTTGTTTATGGATGTGCACAGTAGGATGTCACTACAGACAGCTAGCTTGACNGATACTTCCCTTATATGATGTTGAGTGCAAACGTACACAATATGATGATGAGGTTGTTTATGGATGTGCACAGTAGGATGTCACTACAGACAGCTAGCTTGACCAAAGAGGGTTCAGGGGGCGTGCAAACCGTCTGGAGTTCACACTAGCACGTNGCTACAGACAGCTAGCTTGACCAAAAAGGGTTCAGGGGGCGTGCAAACCGTCTAGGATTCACATTCGCACGTGTGGGTCGTGTGTATGGAAGTACTACACATCCATAGTAGTCCAGACTGGAGGCAACCCCTAGTATGAGAAAGAGATAGAGATAGTTCTCTAGAGCATGATTGCATGTGTTTGTATTTAGCATGGCCCCTATAGTGGGGTCACTTATTGAGTATTCTTCGAAATACTCAGGTCGTGTGCCACATCATTTTTTAGGTAAAGGCAAGGCGTCCATGTATTGATGATGCTGACATCGAAAGCGGAGACTATGACACATGCATAGGTTAAACTTAGATTAGAATAGGTTGTCTTGCATCTCATATGTTTTAATTTATTTTGTATTTGTTTTATTTTAAATTTAAGTACTTTGTATGAAACACATAAGACCATGGCGGTGTTTTCCAAAGATGAAGTTGTTTTAATTTCTTTTGACATTTATACTTTAAATGATGGTTCTTTTAAGAGTCATATTCCGCAAATGAGTTGAGCATGAGACTCTGAGTAAGTAAAAATTTTGGGTTGTTACAGTTGGTATTAGAGCTCTAGGTTATAGATCCTGTAGACTAGCCTACGATGTAGACTTGACACATTCTATGGTCCCAACGTCGATACCCCATCACCGTCAGGTACTCCTTGCACAAAATAAGAAAAGAGAAATGTTTTCGAACTCACATGCATTTGAGAATGGTGGAAGCTATTGACACAAAGATCCACCGCATGGTGGAAGTTATTGACACAAAGACCTATGATGAACCCGTTGGGTATTATGTCCTAAAACTCATAGTTTGTAAACAAAAACATATTCTATTTTCAATAAAGTTATTCTTGATGTTTATTTAGTAAAGACTGTTATTGAATAAAGTGAATTTTACGATCGTTAATCTAAATCCAGTAAACTAAGAATACTCTAGCTATAGTATGATTACTTGAACTATATGTAGAGTCATAAGAGTGGATCAAGTTCAAGTATATAGTCAAAATGATCTATAGTA
>NW_019646446.1:138755-146776 GCF_002806865.2 Cucurbita pepo subsp. pepo
GACCACAAACCAATTGTTCATTAGAGGATCAGTGGGACTTAAGGAACAAGAAGTAACTGTAGGGGTAAAACGGTAAATTGACCCAGCTGTAGTTACGAACAACCCATGAAGGATCGACTTACTAATCATGGTTATATCAAATGGACAGAAATATATCTATAGTGAGGGGAGTGCAACTACTAAGCTATAGTGGAGTGTCCTAGTAGTTAACGAATGTTGGTTAACAAGGTTAATGAGTTTAGCCGGTTAATCTCGGATCGTTGGAGCGCATGATTTGTAGGTCCATTAGGTCCATCTGCTAGCTCATATCGGACTAAACCTTAGAACAGTGTGACGAGTGAGTTTGAAGTGTTCGAATTCAAATTAGGGAATACATGCAAAATATATACGATATATTTAACCGCATTTTGTTTTAATTATGAATTAAACAAAAAGAGAGAATTAGAGATATTTAAATAAGATTTAAATATTTTAATTATGAATAGGGATTTATAATCAATATGTGCCCGAATTGATTGGGATTGACATTTGATTTAATGTTAAATATTAATTGTTTAATTAATCATTTAATATTATTTTGATTTGAAATTAATTGTTGAATTAAAATAACGAAAGTCAAAATGTTGACTTCACTTCATGGAAAAATCCATGTTTGAGTTAGTGGAATATTGAGTCTCAATATATGGTTTAACCAAACTTGCATGTTTGCCACATAATCCCACAAATTTGAGTGAAATTTTTGGTGTCAAAATTTAGTTTAACCAAACATGCATGTTTGCCAAATAAACCCCACAAATTTGAGTGTTATTTTGAGGGTCAAAATTTGGTTAACTCAAACTTACATGCTTGCCACATAATCCTACATATTTGGGTGAAATTTTGAGTGTCAAAATTTGGCAATCTCAAATTTGCATGGACATGCAAATATGACTCTATAAGTAGAGTGATAAGGTACATGGAAAGTTTGCTTGAAAAAACTTTGAGAAAATCTCTCAAAACTCTCTCTTTACATATACTAAATTCCAAACAAGTTTACTCACCAGATTCCACAATCTCATTCTAAGCCCGGAGAATTGTAGGGAAGACACTAGTGGTGGTTCGAAACCGGTTCGTGAAGAAAGAGGAATTTGAACTACAAAAGGTTAGTATTCAAACTCATTTACTTTTAGTGCTTTTGAACATGCTAGATAATTTACTATAATTGGTGTACTTAGAGTGCCTAAGATCTCAATTGCTTCCGCACGTGTTATAGTAATACCATCAGAACCTTTGAGAACTGCCAAGACTTTAGAGAAACCTAAAGAGAGAAAAAGGCGAGAAGAGCAAGTGACAATTGGACGTAAGCATCTATATGACTCAAGGGACTCAGACCGTCAGCCACAAACACATAGGCCCCACTATAACAACAGATCTACTCCAAGATAAAATGAGAGGTATTTTTCCTGACGCATTGGCAGAAACCCCGAAGANAATAAATTGAGTCACTCCACAATCTAACTTGATCAATTTGATTGAATGGCTCGGGTGCAATTCTACCACAAGAATTGCTNGTCGTCAACTGCATGGTCAAGGACACTAAAAAGCACTCTAATCCGCTTAGAAAAATAGAGGAGATGGACCAACTGGTGGAAACGCGGGCTCAAGCNATGGGTATTTATAGTCTCCCAACAAAAGACATTTGTGGACAGAATTTATTCGAGATGTTTGTGGACGGGATTTATTCCTGATCCCCTTTAATCTCCACAAAGAATAAGTCAAATTGACCATTTGACTTTTACATAATTTATCAAATTAAACATAGTTTTTTCTAACAAATGTTGATGTGCTTGAGTAGCTAATGCGGCAGACTTATAATCAATTGAGCTCTTTGTGCGTATGTTCGAATTATGTTGTTGACATAGTTTTTTGAATCTTTTGTGATATGAATCCAACAACTGATCACTTCCATGTACCTGAACGANAAACCAAACCCTAAGCGTAGATCTAATAGTAGTAAACATGACCGAGTTTGACGTAATACCATACATGGATTGGCTAGTTGAAAACCGTACTAGTATAGATTGTTGTAAAAGGGAAGTAGTATTCTCACCAACTCATGGTATCCAGAAAGAGATAAGTTGAACAAGTATGGTCACCCTCTTCTATTGGGATGTAGTATTAAACCTAAATTCGGATTATCTGCTAAGAATTCATTATGGTTATGGTAAGAGCTGTTTATGAATGTCTACAATGCTACTGCGGATGCCAAGAAATGCTGAAGAAAAGGGCTATATTTGCTCTAGAATTGGGAGTTCCTATCGTAATGCATGAATACTTAACTGGTGGATTCACTGCAAATCCTAGAAAGGAAAACTGCTACTTCAACTTCATATGCTTTACAGAGTGAATGAAGTAGAAAGAATCTTGAGTTTCGGCTTTCCCGAGTGAAAGAGCTACTGAACCTATTTACCGAGTGTTTGAATAAAGAGGACCGAAGCGACCTTGTTTACTGTGTTTCAAGGATTGAATGAATAAGGAGTCTTTCTTCTCTTTTTCTTTGACCTTGTTCAATCTGTTGAAGGAGCGAAGCGATGAGTCCGAGGTTACGAGGCGAATGAGCGAAGCCACGAGACTAGAAGAGGAGCGAAGCCACTTTACAGTTCAAGAAGGGAGCCGAAAGAAGCCGAGGTGAATGAAGGAGCGAGTGAGACCGACAGGTGATTGAGCGAAGAAGCCATGAGACCGATAGGATAGGGAGAGGAGTGAAAGAAAGATCATTCATCTCTTTTCTTACTGTTCCGGAGTAAAGGCAATGGAATAGCTTTCCCTGATTCTCATACAGCTGCTTTACCGACTCGAAGAGGAGAGGGAAGAAGGAGCGGCTTGGCTTTCCCCCCTTGTTTACTGTGAATGAATAATATAGGGACAAGAATGCATCTTGTTGAGTCTTTCAATGAAACACTTTCGAGAACTGGCCCGGATTTCTTTGTTCCTGTTCCGGAGGCAACTCTCATTCATAAGCTTGACTTTAATCACCTATTGCCCCCCTTGTGAAAGAAAAGAGCTACTTCAACTGAATATGCTTTACCTAGTTCAGTAGGATCAGTCTAATGAGTCTTGTCTTGCTTCAGTCTCTCATTCATCGAGAGTGAAGGAGAAGAAGTAGTTAAGTAAAGGACAGGCGAAGGCAATGGAATAGCTTTCCTGAGTTCAAGAGGTTCAGGAAGAAGACGAGAATAGGTGATTGATTGATTGAGTTCAGGATCAAGAGAAGAAAAAGAAGAAATAGGTGACGGTTCAGTCGCTTCTCATCCAATCCAGCCTATTTCCCTTGTTTACAGTTCGGGAAAGAAAGAAAGAATAGTCTTTCCCTCGTTCAGTAGTTCACTCTCATTCATCTGACGTGTTTACAGTTCAGGCAATGGAATAGCTTGACCTTCAGATCCTCCTGTTTACCTCCTTCAATAACAGATAGGAATAGAGTATAAGGAGTCTTTCATGAAGTAGCGAAGGTCATATCGGGGCAGGTTCAGTCAGTCGCTTTACCTTCTTCTCATTTGACTCTCCTCTCCCTGATAGTTTCGGCTTTCAACACTTCCTCCCTTCTTTGTTCCGGGTCAGGTGAAGGAAGTCGCTTCGCTTAATCTCTTTTCTTTTCCCGACTGTAAAGGTTCAAGACTGAGTGAAAGAAGAGAATGGAATTGTTCAACTAACCAGTGAATGGAAAGAACAGAGAAGAGACCTCCAAGGATAGGTTCAGGGGAAGGGTTTCATGAAGTAGCTCAGGTAATATCGGTGAACAATCACTTCCTTCGAATAAGGAACAATACAATAACTGCACACTGTTACAGTAATATTCCCATCAAAAAGCTTTCCTTCCTTACTTAAACAAACTTAAAGAACGGAAGAAAAAGAGAAAGATCCGTGAATAGTGAAACCCTTGTGAAAGGCGTCCGTCGACAAAAGCTGATAGGTGACGGAGAAAGAATCCATAGGTTCCAGAGTTCAGGTTCAGAGTCGCTTCTCTTTCATTTGTTTCGTCTTTCAAGCAGAAGAAAGAATCAGAATACATAAATGGGTTCGTAATCAAGTATAAGGTGTAGGAGTAAGTAGCTCGACTGGAAAGCAGCTAATTCTCGGCCCCTTTACCGAGTTGGAGAGGTTACGGATTTCATAATGATTTATTTCCTTGGTTACAGTTCAGTTAAATAGGAGAAAGAAAGAACAGATTCGAGATACACCTTGTTTACAGTTCAGGAAGGTGAAGGAAAAGATATAGTTCAACCCGAGTTGGATAGGTGAAGGAAAAGGGTTGAGGTTGAGTAAGTAGTGATTGAGTTTACCGTGAAATGAAGAAATAGGGACAATCAGGCAGAGGATCCAGAGCTGGGGAACTTTCATCTTGAGTTGAGTCTTGAAAAGCTGCTAACTCCTTCATTTCTTCTTTCACTGTAAAGTCTCATTCATCTTGTCTTGCTTTCGTATTTGACAAGGGAGAGGAAAAGAGTTCGTTCAATCAGTCTCATTCTTCTTTCGGCTTTCCTGTCCCGGAATTTCTTCCTTCCGGTTCCGCAGTTCATTCGCTGATCTTTCTTGACTTNTCACGAATCTGATTTTTACATAACATATTTGGGTATTTATAGTCTCCCGACAAAAGACGTTTGTAGACGGGATTTATTCCCGATCTCCTTTAATTTCCATAAAGAATAAGTCAAATTGACCATTTGACTTTTACATAATTTATCAAATTAAACATAGTTTTTTCTAACAAACGTTGATGTGCTTGAGTGGCTAATGCAGCAGACTTGTTATCAATTGAGCTCTTTGGTGCAGGTTTGAACTCTATTGTTGAAATAGTTTTTTGAATCTTTTGTTGACATAGTTTTTTGAATCTTTTGGAACTGATTCTTATCATCTTCCCCCTCTTTGGAAGGATTCGTCCTCGAATCAGAAAAAATCATCACATTCTTTTCGTCACCTGCATGCTTCACTCACAAAAATATTAGAATAGAATGAAATTAATAGGAATAGGAAGCAAATAAAGTGTATTAAATCCATAAACTACTTTCTTAAAGAATAAGTCAACAGCATGCTTTGCATCATCCATAAATCTATCTGCCACATGCTTCATCTTCCGCCAACAAAAGTGTTTATACAACATCTTATAAACTTTATTAATCCTAAGATGTCCCATTAAGGCACCACCATATGCTTCTCTAAAAAACAAGTATTTTATAGAGCATTTAGGAATACAAAGCATACTCTTAATAATTAAAATTTTATGAAACACATAGTAATCATCCACCACTTTTTTTTGCAAGACAAGATGCATAAATAGTTAAGTCTTGGTCATCTCTATATAATTCAATAATATGCTCAACTCCAAGAATTTTTGCAGTAAGAGAAGTAAAGAGATCATACCTTTTAGATAACACATGAGCTATTGTATTATCCTTACCTTGCTTATACTTGATGACATACGAAAATGTTTCAATAAATTCCACCCACTTTGCATGTCTACGGTTCAGTTTGCTTTGACCCTTCACATACTTCAAGTTTTCATGATCAAAGTGGATCACAAATTCTCTAGGCCATAAGTAGCGTTGCGGCACATGCCATATATGAACTACAACCAATTCTTTATCATAGGTAGGGTATTTCAATGTTGCCCCATTTAGTTTTTCACTAAAATACACTAACGACTTTTCATCTTGAATTAAAACAACACTTATGACCAAACCACATGCATCACATCCAATTTCAAAAGTTTTATAAAAGCTAGGCAAAACAAATAATGATGCATTGCTTAATTTGTTCCTAAGCAAATTGAATGCATTCTCTTGCATTCCTCCCCATTTAAAAACAACATTCTTTTTCACTAAGTCATTCAATAGTTCAGTTATGGTTCTAAAATCATTTATAAATCTCTTATAGAGGTTAGCTAACTCATGAAAACTCCGAACTTTACGTGCACTCTTTGGTGTTGGCAAATCCATAATGAATTTAACTTTGTCTCTATCTAATGCTATTCTACTTTTATCAACTATGAAGCCAATAGAGTGAACTTTTTCCATGCAAAAACTACCCTTATTAAAATTAAATTTCTCTTTTCTATGTGTAATCAAAACTAATTTAACATGCTCCACATGCTCAAGCAAAATCTTCATATAAATTATAATATCATCAATATAAACAACAACATGTTTTCTCATATATTTTCTCAAAACATTATATATTAAGCGCATAGGTGTACTAGGAGCATTAGTTAACCTAAAAGGCATAACAAGCCATTCATACAATCCAAACTTAATATTGAAAGTTGTTTTCCATTCATCTCCTACGTGCATTCTAATTTGATGATATCCAGATTTCAAAATAATTTTTATAAATAGACACGAATCATGCAATAAATCAAGCATATCGTCTAACCTAGGAATAGGATGTCGACACTTTACCGTGATTTTGTTGATGACTCTATTATCCATGCATATGCGCCAAGTTTCATCTTTCTTTGGCATCAATAAGTCTCGTATAGAACATGGACTCAAACTTTCTCGTACATAGCCCTTCTCCATGAGCTCCTCCACTTGCCTTTGAATTTCTTTTGTCTCGGTTGGATTGACTCGATAAGCTGGCTTATAAGGAATGACAGTCCTTGGAATGAAGTCTATTTTATGTTCAGTACCTCTAATGGGAGGTATTTCTTTATCTTGAAACATGTCTTCAATTTCCTGTAAAAGAGATTGAAAAACACTAGGCAAAGCCAAGTTGTTATAGTTAGAGACCAAATATCCTCCATTGTACATAAGTACAAAGATCGATTTTTGTGAAAGCCTTCTCACCTCTCCAACTGTAGCCAAATAACTCTCTCTCTTCCTTTTTTCTTCAATTTCATCTCTTTTTTCATTCTTCTTTTTTTCTCTTTGATTTTTCTCTATTTTTTCACGCAACTCTTGTTTTTCTTTTAACTCTCTTTCCTCAAACTCTTTCTTTCTTTCCTCCAACTTTAATTGATCAGCAAATACATTTGCAGAACTCAAAGGTACAAGAGTGGTTTTTCTACCATCTTTTACAAAAGAATACCTATTCAAATAGCCATCATACATAACCCTCCTGTCAAATTGCCATGGTCGGCCAAGCAATATATCTCCAGCTTGCATTGGTAATACATTACAAAGAACTTCATCTTTATATTTTCCCAAAGTAAAAGATATTAAAGCTTGGGAAATTACCTTCATTGTTCCACTATCATTGAGCCATTGGAGCTTGTAAGGTTTAGGATGATCTTGAGTTGGAATTTGCAACCTTTTGATCAACATAGTACTTACTACATTGGTGCAACTTCCACTATCAATGATAAGACTACAAGCAGTCCCCTTGACTAAACACCGCGTGTGAAATAGGTTGTCTCTTTGATCATCAACATCATTCTCTGTAACTTGAGTTTTAAGAAGTCTTCTTGTAATAAGTGCCAAATGAATACCATCTTCTAGTTGCTCCTCATTCTTCTGGACTTCTTCAACTAGATCATTGATCTCCCCTCCATTTTTCTCGTCTTGGTTCATGATTGTACAAACAGTAGTTTTATATGCTTAGAACCTCACACACTCAACTCACTGATTTTACACTCAGGAACACTCGTGTTTAACACACAAAGGTAGGCTATTTGGGAAAGTGACTAATTTCTTATCTGGGCTCTACTAAAAAATTTGAGAGGTGAGAAGGAGAACTTCATTTGTGTAAATGAGTGCAAACAAAGTGGCCTAAAATTCTTTGTGTATACACATGAGATAGTGTTGTGAGGTCCTTTGTATTTCCATAACTTATTTTTTTGCAACAAACTTTCACAAATAGATTCGAGGACGAATCCTCTTGAAGAAGTGGAGAATGATATAAACCAAGAGACATCAATCATACAATATGCTTCAATGAAGATGTGAAGAAAATATTGTTGAAATCATCAAAAGATATTTCAATTCATGCCACATTGAAGAAGAATGAAGTTTCATGTTATAAATTTTGGGTGGATTACAATTTAGAGT
>NW_019646446.1:147141-159624 GCF_002806865.2 Cucurbita pepo subsp. pepo
CTTTCTTTAATAGGAGTAAGTTGCTCTCCCGGAAAGCAGCTAAGCTAATTCATTGAGTCTTGATCCTTATGATTTAGAAAGGGAATAATCGAGTATAAAGAATAGGAAAAGGAGTTAAGTCGAATTCATCTTGTTGAGTTGAGTCTTGCGGCTAAGGAGCGAAGCGGTGAGCCCGAGTTGTAGAGGCGAACGAGCGAAGCGGCTCGACTGTAAAGGAGAGGAGTGAAAGAAGGTTCGTTCCGGTTCCGGTTTCACTATCTCTTTGATTTCATTCAGTAGCTCCGGCAATGGAATTGCTTTACCGAGTTCAAGAATAGTTCAATCAGGTCATATGGGTTCCGGGGGAAGGAGTTCAGGCTTGTTTCGTCTTTCAATTCTCTTTTCTTTCCTTCCTTAATGCAATAACTTCGGGTCATATCGGTTCAGTCTAATTCATCCCTTTTCTTACAGTGAAATCAGCTCAGGGAATATTGGTTCGTTAAGTCGCATTCATCTTGAGTATTTATCTTTGACAGTTAAAGAAAGGAGGTAAAAGAGTGAAAGAATAGGTGAAAGAAGAAGCCGCATTCTCTTCCATCCTTCATGCCTTGTTTACAGTTCGAGAATAAATAGGGGCAGGTTCAGGTGAATGACCTTCTCTGTCTTTCCTTCTTGTTCAGGGACAGAGTAAATGAAGACGCTGCTTTACCTCCTTCAGGTCAGGTTATAGAGTCAAAGGTGTAGGTCAGGGACTAGAGAGAGGAAAAGGTGAAACAGAGTTCTGTCTAACGAATAAGGAGTGTTTACAGTTCAATCCGGGACAAGTCATTGAGCGAAGCAATGAGACCAATAGTTCCGGCGAATGAGCGAAGCGCGAACATCCTTTCATTTGTTTACAGTGAGTTCAAGCAAGCAATCAAGGAGAAGAGAAAGAGAAGGAGCTAAGGGAAGGAGAAAGAGCTGGTCCAGAATAGGGACAAGAAGGGAGAATTCATCTTTCTTACAGGAGGGAGTGAAAGAATAGTGAAACCCGAGGGAAAGAGTGGTTGAAGGGACAAGTGATTGAGCGAAGCAGCTTTAATAGGAGTAAGGAGCTAGACAGTAAAGCGGCTAATGAATAAGGAGTTGATTGAGTGTTTACAGTTCCTTCATAAATAGGATCCAGAGGAGAAGGAGTTGAGTCTCCCCCTTCTTGTTTTGGCTTGAAAAGCAGCTAAGGAGCGAAGCCAAGCCACTTTACGTACGGTGAAAGAAAGGCTAAGAGAGAGAGGAGCAAAGCTTAGAGACTGTAGGAGGTAACCAACCAGCTTTTGAAAGAGTGAAAGAAGGTCATATCGGTTCAGGTGATTGAGTTCAGTTCTACAACTCGTCTTCATCTTTCTTCTTCTTTTCTTACTGTTCCTATTTATTTACCTTGTTCAATGACGAAAAAGGGAGAGTGAGTCAATGAATTAGCGGCTTTCCCTTGTGAAAGACTAAGTGAAAGAAGAAATGGGAAATAGGTTCCGGGGAAGGTTCCTTCCTTCTTTCATGAATTTCCTCTACGGTGAAGGAGCGAAGCCAGCAATGAGACTGATAGATGAATGGTCAGGTGTTTACAGTTCTTCAAGTGATTGAGTGAAGGGGCGAAGCCCTGAGACCCGTAGGGCAAAGACGCGAAGACACAAAACCGTACCTGGTGAAGGGGCAGGTTTTCTCTTGAGTCTTGAGTTGAGTCTTTGACAAGGGAGAGTCCATTCATTAGCTAGCTACTTCATTCATCTTTCTTTCGCCCGTCTTTACAGGAGAGTAAAGGAGTGAAATCAGGTTAATCAGTCATAGTCCTGAACAGTAAACGAGAATGAATAAGAAGTAGTTCTCTTTTACAGTGATAGAAAGAGTAAATGAATTAGCTAACCTATTTACCGAGTCAAAGAAAAGAGCTACTCAATGAATCTTGAGTCCGTCTTTTTAGGAGAGTCGTCAATTCATTAATTAGCTGCTTTACCTCCGAGTAAGTGAAAGAAAGGAGAAGATCAAGAAGCCGGGGTTCAGGAAGAAGACGAGAATAGGTGATTGATTGATTGAGTTCAGGAGAAAGAGTAGAAAAAGAAGAAATAGATGAAGGAAGGTGCAATGAGAACATCCTTTCATTTGTTTACAGGAGAGTACGTCAGCTCAATCAAGGATCAGAGAAAGAAGCCCAGGGGAAGGAGTTACATCTGGTTCCGGTTCAGGAAGGAGCAAAGCTGTGAGACAAAATAAGGCGAAGGTGCGAAGCGAACATCCTTTCTCTTCGTTTACTGTGAATAAATAGGGAGAGAGAGTCAAGTCCATTCATTAGCAGCTTTACCTCGCGTTCAATCAAGTTCGTTCAGTAGTGATTGAGTTTACCGAGTTTAAGAATAAATCAAATAGGTTACGGAGCGAAGCAGTGAGACCGAGTTTACGAGGCGAACAAGCGAAGCAGCTTGACCGACAGGTGTAGGAGTGAGGGATCATTCTTCTTTCGTCTTTCCTGACTGTTCCGGTTTCACTATCTCTTTTCTTTCAAATAAAGACTGTAAACTTTTTCAATCAGGTTGTTCGTTCATAGACCTAGAGAAAGAAGAGAATATAGGTTCAGTAGTAAGCTCTCTTTCTTTCATTTGCTTGAGTCTTTCAATTCTCCTCTTGTATGTAAAGCTGCTAATTCATTGACTCTCATGTCAAGGTGATTGAGCTTCTCTTTCTTTCTCTTCGGTTACTGGATTGAATATTCATGGACTCTCATGTATAAGTGATTGAGCTGCAAGGAATTGACTCTCATTCATCTTTCGTTTCGTCTGATGTATCTTGTCCCGGTTTCTTCTTTTCTTGTTTACTGCGGGAGAATGGCCGGGGTTGTGTGTGCCTGGGCTGTTTCAAGGGCTGGTTGGGCCCGGTTCCCCGGGAGGAACTCAATCTTATTCCGCAATTAAAGAAGGGGCAATGTCAATGAAGAGCGGAGCGCTGGTCCCCTCCGGAATGGGGGAAGGGTCTTCTTTGTCGATTAGAAGGTTTCTATTAATAAATAAATAACGTTAACGCACGCGGAGAAAAGGTCTGTAATTAGAAAAGGAATGGTGGGTGCGAGAATGAAAGGTGTTTTTGTCTGCCCAGCGATTATCGTTGCGAGGGAAGCGCATAAGGAGGAGGTACCATGTTGGAGTGCTTACGGAAGCAGCTTCGCGTTGGACTGCAGCTAAGCGAGTTTGGGCGACNGAGTGCTTACGGAAGCAGCTTCGCGTTGGACTGCAGCTAAGCAAGTTTGGGCGGCNAGCGAGTTTGGGCGACATTTAAGGGATAGGTCGATTGATGTGAAATTCCACAAGGCTTGGTCCTCGGTTGTGTCGTACGTGTTGAAAGAAGATTGCTCGTCGTACGTTTGGGGTGAGTTTACGCTCTTGGAGTTGCAGGGACTGGTTGGTTCGTTGTCGATCTCGTCATAGGAAAATGGGTAGAATCTCTCCCGGGTAGGATGTTGGGGAGATTATGTGAGATGCTACATGTTTTGGAAGTGTATGAGGACCCGCTGTTTACGGGGAAGCTATTCTCCCTCCCTCCATCCATCCACATTACCCCGAATCAAAGAAGCTCATGAGGACTTACATACAGATGCTGCGAATGATGCAAACCCCGTTCAAAGAAAGAAAGGATCTTAAGGTACCTAAAGGAGGCCGGTTCCCCGTCGGAATACTCCATTGAGGAAATTGAGGAAAAGTATCTATCCTCCGCTGGACTTGGCATGCCAATTATGTTTTGCTAGGCCGCTGAAGACAAAGCCTTCGTCTATGGGTCCCCTAGTACGCAGAAAACCCTGATGTTTCAAATCTTACAGAAGGAAGGAAGGTGCTAAATAGTGACTTCAGGAGCTCGCGACGTAATGACTTTACCGGAGCTCATGACTATTAATTTCTTTGACGAATTCCATGAGCCGAGTGAGTCCTCGGGTTTGGTTCAACAGAGGAAGGTACGGGTTATTCCAACAAGATTCTTCAGGTATTGGATGGGCAAGAAAGAGTGCCGATTCGACTCTAAGTATGAGAGAGTGGTGTTTCAGAAACGTCAAAATGTGCCAATGGTGATGATCGCGAACAAACTTACAGTACGAAAGAGGAGGGCCCGGTCCGTGCAAGGTTCCTTAGGCTGCCCTTCTAATATTAAGGGTTTGGAAGAAGGGCGTGTAATCTATACTCTCTGGGGTTGAATCAGAAGGTTTTGAAGGGAAAGGTTCGTTCCGGTGAAGGTGAAGGAATAAGGGAAATAGGTTCAGGAGTAAGTAGGGAATAGTGGTCAGGGATTGAATTCATTGACTGACTCTCCCCTGTCAACTAATTCATTGATATTGATTCAAACACAGTAAAGGAGAATTAGAATCTTGTCTTGCTTGAGTTTAGGCTTTCCTTCCTCTTCAATCAAACACCTATTTCTTTTTTATTACCTTTTCTTGTTCCATCAGGNCCTTCCTCTTCAATCAAACACCTATTTCTTTTTTATTACCTTGTCTTGTTCCATCATGGGAAGTAGGTCAGTCACTGCAAGGATAGGTTCAGTCTCATGAATAAGGACTCTCCCTTCTTTCTTTGTGAGGTGGGCTTCCTATCCCTAATCTTTCCCTTTTTTGTTTGTTTCCTCGTGGGCCGGTAGAGAAGGTAATGCAGTAGAAGGTTCAAAGAAGCGGGCTAGTCCCCATCAGGCCCCTTCCTTTGTCGTTGGGGCCCTCTTCCTTGCTGACTGAGACTTGACTTCCTCTTCTGTGTCATTCTTTTGTTGATTCAGTCTTTCCTTCCGAATTACATTAACGAGTTCAAGAAAGGAGAAGAAAAGAGACCGAGGTTACAGTGAAATCAGGGAGAGGTTAACAATCAATCACTTCCTGAGAATAACTCACCACAATAAGGGAACAAGGAGTTAAGGAGAATGTACCTTTTGTTTAGTCTTGACAGTTCAGGGAGAGTGAATTAGCGGCTTTACCGAGTTCAATCAGTTAAAAGTGAATGAGTTTACCTTGTTCAATCAGTCTCATTCTTCTTTCGGATTGACTTCCCTTCCGGTTCGTTCAGTAGCTCAGGGAGAGGTGAACAAGAACTTCCTGTTCTGTCTCATGAATCGGAAGGTGAAGGGGAAGTACTTCCATCTGGTTTAGTAGTGAGGTCTCTCTCTTGACTGAGAAATTACCTATAGCCAAAAGTATCCCCAAAAATAGGGGAAAGATAGAAAATATTTGATTTCAGCTGCAGCTATTAAGGGAAAAAGCTATTACAAGGTTTGACAGTTATATGTAGATAGAATTTCTTTGATTTCAGCTCCAGATATTAGGGGAAAACCTCTTTTAATGTTTTACCCCTATGGTGGATACAAAATCTTTTCTTTCAGGAGCTTTTGTTAGGGAAAAAGCGATTATGAACTTTTACCCCTATGCTAGATAGAAAAGGTTTTCTCTTTCGTCTTTCCTTGAAAGACTTTCAGGTTCAGTAGTTCACTCTCATTCATAAGTCGTCTTTCTTGCTTGAGTCTTTCAAAGCAGCGTCTTCATTCTTTCACTGGTCTGTCTCATTCCTCTTGAGTTGAGGATTGACTGACTGTTCTGTCTCATTCTTCAGGGAAATAGGTGACGGTTATATCGGGGCAGGGGAAGTAAGTAGTTCAACCCTTGTTTACAGGAGAGTAAGTAAATGAATTAGCTGCAGCGGCTTTACCAAGTGAAAGAACTGACTTAAACTAAACTTAGTGCTTGTCCGATAGGGAGACGAGTTCTGTCTCATTCTTCTTTCGTCTTTCAAGCATAATTAAAGGAAGAGAGAAGAAAGAGAATAAAGAGGAGGATTGAAAAGCAATGAGACAAGAATAGTTCCGGTTCGGGAGAGAAGTCAGCAGCTTTACCTTCTTCAGTAGTTAAAGATAAATCATAAGGAGTCTTGATCTTCTACAGGTCAGGTAATAAAGTCAGTCAAAGCAAGAAGACGAAGACAGAGGAAGGCTCAGGAGTAAGGAAGGAAGGAATATTTCTCTTTTATAGATAGTTCAATCAATCAGGGAGAAAGAGTCAAGTCAATGCATTAGCTGCTTTTACAGTACAGTTCAGGGAGAGAGAGTAAATAGAATTCTTCAACCGATAGGTGAATGGGCAGGCAGGTATGAGCTAATCTTTCTTTCCTTTTCAGAGTCTTTCTTTCACAAGCGGAATCAAATTCAATCAAAGAGCTACTTCATTCATCTTTCTTCTTCTTTTACAGGAGAGTAAACAATAGGAAAAAGAGTGAAGGCAATGCCTTTGTTTACTTTGTTTGAATAACTCACAATAACGGAACAAGGCAAGGAGCGAACCCAATGAATAAGGAGTGGTTACTGGTCTTATCGAATAACTCATCACAAGAGACCGAGGGAAAGAAGTAGAATTAATCTTTCCTTTTCAGAGTCTTTCCTTCCGAATGCATTACCTTGTGTTGGAATAAATAAATAGGTGTAGGAGTCAACTCGAATTAATCTTTCTTACAGGAGAGAAGTAAATAAAAGAGTGAAATCAAGGATCTTGATCAGTCTTTGAATAAATAGGTATAGGTTCACTAGTGAATGAAGGAGCGAACGAAGCTGTGAGACTGTAAAGGAGAAGAGTGAAAGAAGGTTACGGTTCAGGAGTGAAACAGTGAGACAAAATAAAGCGAAGGAGTGAAACAGCTCGGAGAGGAGCGCAGCAATGAGATTAATAGGTTCATAGGCTTTACCTGATTCTCATACAGCCTATGTGAAAGAGTGAAATCTGGTTCAGGTTAATTAATGTTGAGTCTCCTTTTGCTTACTCAACCTACTTACTCTCTATGTTACCTTGTGAAAGAATAGTGAAACCCGAGTGAAATGAACTCAAAAATAGGGAGAGGATAGAATTAATTAATAAATGGTCTTTACAGAATAAGGAGTGAACGAAGTAGGAGTCTTTGTCTTTCTTTCGGCTCCCTTTATTCTTGAACTGTAAAGTCTCATTCATCGATAGTCTTTCCTGACAGTGCACTCTCATTCATCAATAGGTTCAATCAGGTTACCTCGTTCGAGAATAACTCACAATCACGGAAGGTAATAGATAGAGGTTCCGGGAGCAAAGAGAAGAGAACGAATGAATAAGGAGTCTTTCTTGGTCAAGACTGAGTTCAAGCAAGAAGGTGAATGAGGTTACAGTTCTCGAAAGGAATAGTCAAAGAAAGCTAAAGCTAGCTCGCCAAGGTCATATCTATTCTATTTATCCGTGAAGGAGAGGAGCTTGGTTGGCCATGAGACCGATAGGTGTAGGACCAGAGTGAGGTTCGTAAACTCTTTCTTGCTTTCTTCTTTATAGGTAAAAGAGTGAAAGGAGAAGAGACCGGACCATATGTCTTCTTCAGTCTCAGTCATAAGGAGTTTAGGCTCGCCCTTCTTTACTGTTCACAAGAGGAGGTTACTATTCCAAANGAAGAGACCGGACCATATGTCTTCTTCAGTCTCAGTCATAAGAAGTTTAGGCTCGCCCTTCTTTACTGTTCACAAGAGAAGGAGGTTACTGTTCCAGANCACAAGAGGAGGTTACTATTCCAAAATTAATAGGAAAAGCTGCAACTAAACCAATACAATCAAATCAGGAAGGAGCTCACACACTTGACTTTGATTTAAAGAATAAGAACAGGGTGAAGGAATGAATGAATAGAGTTTAATCAGTACACAGAAAGGTAATGGCAGTAGGGAAAGGGAAGAAGTCTACGTAGTGCAGTAGGAAGTTCTTCAAGTATAGGTAGTAGTAAGTGTACGAGTTGGAAGTTCAGTTCAGTAGCTAGCTAGCTTGATCTTTCGTCTTGACCTTTTCCTTCCAAGCAAGCAAGAAGAGAAGTGCGTTCAGTAGTTATTGATCATAAACTGTAGTCGTTCGGGATCATAAAGTCAGGCTGACGAATCGTAAAGAGAAGAAGCAGCTTTACACCTCAATAAATCAGGAGAATGCATTTTGTAGCGAATACGGTCTTTAGTGTAAGGAAGAAGTAGCTTCGGATTAACTTGTGAAAGAAGAAAGAGTTGGATAGACAGACAGGTTACAGAGCAAAGACTCTGACAGAGGTTATGGTTACAGAGTTCAGACTCAGACAAAGACAACTAACTACCTTTCACTTACCCAGTTCAGTCAGGAGCAGAAGTACAACATAGTACAGGCAATGTAATTTAATTAAGGAAGGAAAGCTTTTTGATGGTAAGATATCTATACTACACAGTGTTCAGTTCTTTCATTAAGGAAGTCAAGACGAAAGAGAAAACCTTCCCCTTCACTCATTCATCTATTCTATTGGTCTCATCTCATTGCTTCGCTCCTCTCCCTCTGGGTCGAGTTGCTTCGCTTCTTCTTTCACCTTTTCCTTCTTTAACTGATCAAGATCCTTATTCATCAAGTCAAGACTCAACTCAAGATGAGAGAGAGTTTACGAACAAAACTACTGAACCAGATTGAACAGTAAGAAAAGAAGAAGAAACCCTTTGACTATCTTTTACAGTTCTAGAATCAAAGGAAAGAAAGCTTAGAGTTAGAGTTTACCTTTCTCAAAGAAAAGACTAATCCGGCAGTAAGAAAAGAAGAAGAACCAGAAAAAGAGCTACTGAACCTGAACCTATGTATTCTTCTTCTGCTTGAAAGACTCTGAAAATGAAAGAAAGAAAGATCAGCTCATGAACCTGAACCGATATTCCCTGACCTACACCTTTGACTCTATTCTATTACCGGATTGAACTGTAAAGTGGCTGCGCTCCTTCACCTCCCCTGTCGGTTTCATTGCTTCGCTCCTGCCCCTGTCGGTAAGCTTCGCTCCTCTCCCTATTTATTTGTCTCGTTGCTTGGCTCCTCTCGCTATCGGTCTCATGGCTGGACTCCCCTGCCTATTTATTCTTTCATTTCACACTAGGTAACTTCTCTCTCTCCTTCAATCCTTCTTTCCCCTATTGGTCTCATGGCTTCGCTCATTCTTATTCTTTCCCCTATGGATTCAGAGTAAACAAGGGAACCTTCCTTCTTTCCTTTCACTACTCTGTCTTCGTCTTCGCTCCTGTCCTTTACTTAACTTCTACTCGACTCCTTATTCATAATTCTTTCTTTCACTCGTTAAGTAGTAGTCTTTCTTTCTTTCTTTCTCCTTCACCTCTGTGTCTCATTGCTTGGCTCCTTGCCTTGACCTCTACACCTCGGGCTCACAATTCCATTGCCTTGACTTGTCCCTTCTTTCTCTTCTTTCCCTGTCAACTGTGAATCTTAGCTCTTCTCTTTCTCCTTCCCCGTAACCTGATTGAACGGATGGATCTTTCTCCTCTGCCTATCGGTCTCGCTATTCCATTGCCTGAACTGTAACCCCTCTTTCTTCCTTCATTCTCCTTTACAGTCGAGCTACTTACTCCGGCAATTCATTCAATCCTCTTCTCTTCGTTCTCGTCTCATTGGTTCTGTCTCCTTCACCCTCAAACACAGTCAAATCAGCGCTTTATATAGCTGTTACAGGAAGAGTAATAGTAAGGGGAAGAAAGAATCAGGCTATTGGCTGCATCTTCCGGCCTGGAGGATGATTCTTTCACTAGGTAGGGTTGAACTATTCTTCTTTCACAGTAACCAAGGTAAAGCGTCTTTCTTCTTCCTTCACCGGATTGAAGAGTAAGATGCAGAAGAAACCAAAACCTTATACTCTCCTCCCTGACTCAATTACCTTCCCTGAGCGAACCTGGCTCCTCTTTCTTTATTGAAAGACAAGGGAAAGCTCTGTCAGTGAGTTTGCTTCTTTCACAAGGTAAATGGGTTCACTCCTCGGGAAAGCCGAAACGAAAGATGACTGAGAGTTCCCCAGCTCTTTCTCCTCTGCCTTCTTGTCCCTATCTATTGATTCTTTCACGGTAGGTAAACTCATTCAGTGATTGATTGTTTCCCTCATTCCCTTCTTTCACTCCTATACCTATTTATTCTGGAACTTCTCTTTCTCCCGGGGAACCTATACTATATGAGAGTTTACAGGGTAGGCCGATCGATTCTTCGGAGGTAAAGCACTCTCTTTTCTTTCTTTTCTTTTTCCTATTTATTGAAAATATTATTCTTCTCTTTGTTTTTCTTTCCTGCTGTAAGGGTGTTCTGGAGCAAGCCTGCTTCCTTCTCCTTCGGTAGTGATAGTAGNCTGAAAGCTAATAGAATACTATAAGTATAGGTCAGCTAATAGAATAGAATAAGTATTAGAAAGAAGGAAGAATGGGTAAGTAGGTCAGGTCAGGCAATGCAATTACTTTACCGCCAGGTTCCGAAGTTCATTCAATCAGGAATAGGTGAAGCAGCACAGCAAATCCTTATTTTCCGTCTCAGTCATAAGGAGGAGTTCAGTCTTACAGTTACCAGTCGTCTTCTTCTTTCGGTTCCCCTCTTACAGTTACAGAGTTTAATGCAGCTTTCCTTCAGTCTTAGTTTACTGTAAAAGAATAGATTCACAACTGGCCATATGTCCTCCTCAGGATCAAGAACCAATGATACCCGGTTTACTAGGTTCAGGATTCAATTAACTGACTCAACAACAAAAGAATACATAGGTTAAGGAAAATGCATCAATAGAGTATAAGAATAAGGGTGACGGTGGATCCTCTTTAAAACACTATAGAAATAGAGTAAAAGAGTAAGGGTTTGTTTAGCTTTCTTCTTTANTACTATAGAAATAGAGTAAAAGAGTAAGAGTTTGTTTAGCTTTCTTCTTTACTAACTAAGGGAGGGTGACGCTTTCTTCTTTCAAACACTATAAAAGAGACAGAATCAATAGCAATAGGAGTTTCGCCTTGACTTAATAAAGCAAGGAAAGAAGCAGATAGTTTACGACGAGTTCCATCAGTCAACAAAGAAAGGAAAGAAAGGGGAATGAATAAGCTTTCGTCTTGACTTACTTACGGCTCAGGAGCCAAGTAGCTTTACACCACACCACAGGNGTAGACGAGTTCCATCAGTCAACAAAGAAAGGAAAGAAAGGGGAATGAATAAGCTTTCGTCTTGACTTACTTACGGCTCAGGAGCCAAGTAGCTTTACACCACACCACAGGTGATTGAGCGCGAAGCAGAGGTTCCTTCTTTCCATTCATAGACTCGACAGGAATATCTTCTTCTTATTCTTTCGTAATAGGTTACGGATTGAATTAATAAGGGAAATATATAGAGGGAATGGAATATCGGTTCCGCGGAAAGAGTGAAGTTCTACAACTAACTAGAATGAATCTTTCATGGAGTCTTAGTTTACAGTTCAAAGAATAAATAGGTCAGGGTTCCGGAGCTTCTCTTTCTTCCTTCATTTTCTTCTTCTGCATCTTACTCTTTGTCTTTTACCGAGTTCAGGATTGAAGGAGAATTGATTAATAGGAGTAAGCTAAGTAGTGAGACTGTAAAGCAACTAATGAATTGACTACCCCCTGGAAAGAGTGAAGGCAAGGGAATATCGTATAAGGTTCAGGAGAGAAGACATGAAACCGAGTTGGAGAGCTAAAGGACAGGTTAATTAATAAAGAAAGGTTCAGGAAATGGAATTGTGAGACCTAAGAAGAGGCGAAGACAGAGACAGAGGGAAATCGGGTTCCTTCAGNTGTCGAAGAGGCGAAGACAGAGACAGAGGGAAATCGGGTTCCTTCAGTAGTTCTGTCTTATTAATAAGGAGTTGAGTCAGTTTCAGGAGAAAGACAAGAAAAAGAAGAAATAGGTGAATCAGGTCATATCGGAAAAGAAAAGGAAAAGGAAGGATAGAGAATTTCTGTTTCGGCTTTGGTTACAGTTCCATCAGGTGACTGAGAATGAATCGAGAGTCTTTCCTTCTGGTTCAGGAATAAGTAAGTAGGGAGAGGAGGGAAACAGCGAGACCGGTAGGGAGAGGAGTCAAGGAGGTTGAGTCTTTAGTCTTGAGTTCCGGTTCCAGAGTAAGTAGCTCGAGTGACCGTAAACTCTAATGCATCTTGTCTTGCTTCAGTCTTTACAGTTCCATCTGGTAAAAGAGAGAAGACGAAGATAGAGTGAAAGAGCAGTTTTCAACAAAGAAGAAATAGAAGTTGAGTCAGTCAAAGGGGCAGGAGCAAAGAGAACAGACCGAGTAAAAGACAGGAGAAGAGAAAGAAGCCGAGGCGAAGGATCGATCATTAATCTTTCTTCTTCGGTTACAGTTCATAAATAGGGAGAGGTGACGGAATTGTGAGACCGTCGAAGAGGTGAAAGAGTGTTTGAAGGAATCTTTCGTCTTTCCTTACAGTTAAGTCGAATTGATTCTTCGATAGGATTGACTTATTAATTACCTTTACTCGATTTGATCCCCTAAAATACGGGGGGGGATAGAATTTCTTTGATTGAAGTTCCAGCTATTAGGGGAAAACCTCTTTTAATGTTTTACCCGTGGATACAAAATATTTGATTTCCTATGCAGCTATTAGGGAAAAACCTCTGACGAACTTTTACAGTTATATGTAGATAGAATTTCTTTTCTTGAAGCTTCAGCTGTTAGGGAAAAA
>NW_019646446.1:159774-196922 GCF_002806865.2 Cucurbita pepo subsp. pepo
TGGATAGAAAATATTGGATTGAAAAACCTTTACCGAGGGAAAAACCTCTGACAAGGTTTGACAGTTATATGTGGATAGAATTTCTTTCTTTCTGGTCTTTACACAGGAGAAGGAGTCTTTGTCTTTGATTTACTCTTTCCTTTCGTCTTTATTTACTGTTATGAAAGTGATTGAGTTCAGGGACAAACAGACCGAGTGAAAGAAGGGACAAGTTATTGAGCGAAGCGAAGCCACTTTACCGAGTTGGACAGGGGCAGACAGAGAGGGAGGAGGTAACCAACCCGCTTTTGAAAGAGTGAAAGAAGGTCATATAGGTTCAGGTTCCAGTTCAGGTTCTTCAAACAAACACCTACCCATGAATTTACTCTCCTCTGTCAAAAGGATCAGGAATCTTGTCTTGCTTCAGTCAGTCTCTTTTCTTTTCCCGACTGTAAAGGAATAGAGTATAATGAGCGAAGCCAGCAGTTCAAGAATAAATCCAATAGGTTACGGAGCCGCTCGACCCATAGTTGTAGAGGTTCCTTCCTTCTTTCTCATTCATTTACTCTTTCAAACACTGTAATCATTCATCTTGTCTTTCTTGCTTTACCTCCTTAAATCAGGGCAAATGAACTCAAATACCCCTAAAAATAGGGAGAAGATAGCTTTTTAGAATGAAGGGTCTTTACAGGATCAGGATAATGAGTCTGACAGTGAACTCTCCCTTGTGTTCCGGTTTAGGAGAAAGAAGAAATAGGGTACGGAGTGAGCTCTCATTCATAAGCTTGACTTACCTTGTGAAAGAATACTATAGTTTAGGCGCGAAGCCGAGGGGTGAAAGAGCGAGACTGGTAGAAAGAGTAGATCAAGAATAAGGATAGGTTCAGTAGTTCAGTCTCATTAATCTTTTAGAATAGGTTCAGGAGAAAGATCAGGTTCCGGTTCAGGAGTAAGTAGGGAGAGGAGAAAGATCAGAGACCGTAAGTCAAGTCCAGGACAGGACGGAAGATTAACCTATTTACCTCGCTTACTGTGAAAGAAGGGAGAGGTGACGGGGCGAAGCAAGCAGTCAGACCAATAGAATAGGTGACGGATCATGAATAAGGAAGAGTATTCATCCTTTTCTTTTACCTTTTTGTCTTTGTTTACCTCCTGAAATAAGGTTAGGTTAATTAATCTCTTTTCTTTTACCGACAAGGGAATATCGTCAAAGGTTTAAGGTTTCGGCAAGCTGCTAACTCCTTCATTTCTTCTTTAACAGTAAAGGAGAAAGAATCTTGTCGTGCTTCAGTCTTTCAATTGGGATTTCATTCATTTACTCGGTGATTGAGCTTCTCTTTCTTTTCCTATTTATTCACTGTAAACTCTATCTGAGTCTTCTGACTTCTTTCTTTGATTTACTCACTCTCCCGACTGTAAAGGTGAAGGAGCTGATCAGCCAGCCTATTTACCTAAAGAATAGTGAAACACGAGTTTACGAGGGGCGAAGACACGAGACCGATAGGCAGAGGGGAAGGGGCGAAGACCTGAGACCCGTAGGGCGAAGAGGCTCAGAAGCTCGACTGGAAAGGAGAGGGGCGGGAGCCCGAGCAAGCAAGCAAGAAAGTCAGTTCCTTCCAACCCAGTCAGCAAGAAAGAGGAGCCCGAGGTTCAGTCAGGGGCAGGTTCAGAAGTCATAGGCCAACCAGGAGAGGAGGTTACAGTGAAAGAAGGATTGAGTGAAGGAAAGAAAAGAAACCGGAAAGGACAAGTGATTGAGTTAAAGAAGGGACAAGTGATTGATCATTAATCAAAGGTGTAGGAGCTAAAGATAATTAATTAATAAAGAGTGGTTACAGTTCCTGAAAGAAGGAGCAAACAGACCGAGTTCAAGAAAAGAGCTAGAGCTACTTCATATGCTTTCTTTACTTACCGAGGTTACACAGTTCAATCAATACGGTCAAGGTAATAGGGAGAGAGAGGGGAAGAGAATAGAGAAAGAAGGGGTAGAAGTCATAAATAGGCAGGCTAGCCAGGCAATAGAATTCTGAGACATAGAATAGAGGAGTGAAATTATTCTCATTCATAAGGAGGCCTTACAGTTCCAGAATAAATAGGTGAATGAGCTAATTTTTCTTTTTCAGTTCAATCAGGGGCAGGAAATAAAATTGTGAAACATAGTTTACGAGGTTCAGGGTTGAGGTTCAATCTGATTTTCTTACTATTCCTGGTGAAGGAGCGACGAAGCCACTCGACGAGAAGAGAGAGGAGAGGGAGGAGTGAAAGAAGGGAATAAAACAAAGCTAGAACGAACTAAGACAGAGCTAGAACGAACTAAGACAGAGAGAGAGGCAATGGAAGGATCAGATCAAGAGAAATAGAGGTGAAGTAGGGCAGGAGTGCAAGAAGGAAGGAGAGTCAGTTCTATTAGAATAGGTGAATCAGGCAATGGAATTGCTTTACCGAGGTCAGTCAATCTGTCTGTCTCATGGGGTTACAGGAGAGTAAACAACTCATTAGCTGCTTGACCTCAGAGTATAAATGAAAGAAGGGAAAGAAGAGAGAAAGACAAGTAGTCCCTTGGTTACAGTCAAAGAAGGGTCCGGTTCAGTAGCTCAGGTTCTAGGGAAGGAGTGAAAGCAAGAAGGAATATGCGAGTGAAGGAAGGATCGTTAATCTTTCTTACAGAAGAGAGAGTAAAAGAAAGAGTTTCATCTGTCTCACCAGCTTACCTAGTTTAGTTCATCAACCCTCGCTCGGGAAATGAAAGAAACAATAGGCAGAGGAGCAAAGCAATGAGATGAGACGAGAAGAGAGAGGAGAGGAGTTCTTCAGGAGTTGCCCTTCTTTGACTGTGTTTGAATAACCGAACAATAACTGCACAAACAAACAAGGGAATAGCATATCGGTTCAGAAGCGACGAAGCCACTCTCCAACCAATAGGGAGAGGAGTGAAATCAGGGAGAGGTGAATGAGCTTGACCTTTCAGCCAGCCGCTTTCTTTACCCCCCTTATTCAAGACAGAGTGAAGAAAGAAGGGAAGTAGTAGTAGGAGAATGAATCTTCAGTCTTCTTTTATAGTTACATCAGGAAAAGGTGAAGAAGTTCCATCAGGGGAGAGGTTCGTTCGGGAGAAAGACCTTCTTCTCACTTCTCATCCAGCTGCTTTACCTTATTACCTTGTGAAAGAGTGAAGAAAGGATCTTGATCAGTGTTTGAATAAATAGGTTCAGGAGAAAGAAAGAATACCCTTTACCGAGCCAACAAGAATAGAGAGAGATAGTTCATCCAGCCCAGCCCGAGTTCAATCAAGGAGAAGATCAAGAATAGTCTTTCCCGCCTTCAATCAATCAGGGGCAAGGAGTTTACCTCAAACAATCACTTCAATAGAGAGAATAACGGAACAAGGCAAGGAGTTAAGGAGAATGAGTCTTTCGGCCCTTGTTCAAGACTGAGTTGTTCAATCAGGAATAGGAATCGAAGTTTACATTTAAAGAAGGGAAGGGAATACAAGGGAAGGAGCTTGGTGCAGGAGCAAAGAATATGTATGCTTTAATGAGTGAAAGACAGAGTGAAAGAAGGGAAGTAGTGATTGAGAAGAGAAAGAATGAATCGTTACGGCCCTTGGTTACGGTTCAAGAATAAATAGGGAAGGTACTTCAGGATCATTAATGGTGAGTCTTTTCTTCCGACAATGAATAGGTTCAGGAGCGAAAGCAACTCGACCAAGAGGGAGAGGAGCGAAAGCTGTGAGACAAAATAAAGCGAAGGCAATGGAATTGTAAGACCGAGTTTACGAGGTGAACGAGCGAAGGCAACTCGACCAAGAGGGAGAGGAGCGCAGCAATGAGACAGACTGATAGGTGAAGTAGCGAAGGGAAGTCGAATGAGTCTTTCTTCTTCTTTTACAGTGAATGAATAAATAGGTAGAGGAAAAGAGTGAAAGCAAGAAGCATTGAATATCCGAGTGAAGTAGCGAAGCAACTCGACCAAGAGGGAGAGGAGCGCAGCAATGAGACAAGAATAGCTCAGAGGAAAAGGGGAATTAATCTTTCGTTGAGGATTCGCATTACCGAGTTCAAGAATAAATAGGTGATTGAGTGAAGGGGCTGTAGTTAAGTCTCATTCATCTTTCGGCCCTTGTTTACTGTTCCTTAATAAAGAAGTAGGTTCAGGTTCAGTAGTTCTGTCTCATTAATCTTTCTTCCTCTCCCTGATTTCACTATAAAGAAAGGCTATTAGTGGGATAGGGGCCGGAGTTCTGTCTCATCTTTCTTACGGGAGAGGAAACAAGAACATCAGGTCATATCGGGGCAAGGGAAGGAGAAAGAATCCATCCATCAATAGGAAAAGGAGTTCACGATGACGAATAAGGAAAGGAGTGTTTACTGTTCAATCAGGGGCGAAGCCCTGAGACCTGTAGGGCGAAGCCCTGAGAACTGTAGGGCGAAGAGGCGAAGACACGAGAAGAGTTGGAGAGGTTACGGGGCGAAGGCACTTTACCGTAGCCGGTGAAGGGGCGAAGCCCTGAGACCCGTAGGGCGAAGAGGCGAAGACACGAAACCGTACCCGGTGAAGGGGCAAAGACACTTTACCGTACCCAGTTCAGGGGCAGACAATAGAATTGTGAGACCAATATAATATAATGGGTGAATGGAGAGTCCATTCAGTCAATCCTTAGCAGCTTTACAGGAGAGGCAAAGAAGACTCAGACATAGTCAAAGAAGGAAAAGGAGTGAACATTCATCTTTAGTCTTAGTTTACAGTTCAAGAAGAAATAGGTGAAAGAGCATAGCTACTGAATATGCTTTACCGGGGTCAGTCAAGAAGGGAAGGAGAGAAGGAGCAACCCGAAAGAGTTTACCTCTTCTTCTATATATAAAGAATAGTTCAAGAATAACAATAAGGGAACAAGTAGTTCTGTCTCATTCTATCTTCGAAGAGTCTTGACTTCCTGATTACCGAGTTTAATCAAAGAGCTACTTCATGAACCAACCAACCTATTTACATTTACCTCGTGTAAAAAGGTGAAGGAGTGAACGAACAGACCTACACGAAGGGAATATCAGTGACGGTTCCGGAGCTGATCTTTCTTGCATTTCTTTCCCCTTTCTCTTTATTATTATGATTGAGAATTGTATAAGGGGTGAAACCCTGAGACCCGGAGGGCGAAGAGGTTCAACCATGAGACCAAAGGGAGAGGGGCAGGAGCGAAGCTGTGAAACCTTAAGAGGAGGTGAAGGAATTGTGACACCCGTAGGGCGAAGAGGTGAAACCACGAGACCAAAGGGATAGGCAATGGAATTGTGAGACCCTACGGGCGAAGAGGTTCAACCACAAGACCAAAGGGAGAGGGGTGAGGTTCAGGAGAATGCTTCTTTCTTCTTCTTTAGTCTTCCTCTATTTATTTACCTTGTTCAATCAATTAGTAATCAATCTTTCATTTTCTTCTTCTCTTCAATCAATTCATTCTATCTGTAAAGGTTCCGGTGACGATTTGAGGTTCAGTCTTTCGTTTACTGTTCAGGGGGAAGGGAATAGAATAGAGTCACAAGGTTCAGGGAAGGTCATATCGGTTACGGATTGAATGAATTGAAAGACTATAAATAGGTTAAGGTTCTGGTTCAGGAGTTCTGTCTCGTCAGGTTCCAGTGAAGGTTCCGTTCAGGATTGAATGAATTTACTAGACTGTCAAGGAAAAGGAGGTTCAGGTTCAAGATAAGGATGGGTTCCGGTTCCGTTCCGCTTTCACTATCTCTGTTACTCTCCTGTAAAGGTCAGGGAATCGAGGGGCAGGGGAAGAGAAAGAATGAATGCAACATTGACTTGATAGAATAGAATAGATTTCAATATTCTTAATACATCCTAGACGAGAAAAGCAGCTCCCTAAATCAAAGAAAGAAGGGATAAAGTCAAACAGATCCTTAAGAGAAAGAAATTCCATGTCTACAGAGAGGAAACAAGAACATCAGGTCATATCGGGGCAAGGGAAGGAGAAAGAATCCATCCATCAATAGGAAAAGGAGTTCATGATCTAGAATAAGGAAATGAGTGTTTACTGTTCAATCAAGGGTGAAGCCCTGAGACCCGTAGGGCGAAGAGGCGAAGACACGAGAAGAGTTGGAGAGGGGCAGGAAATGGAATTGTGAAACCGAGTACGAGGTGAAGGGGCGAAGGCACTTTACCGTACCCGGTTCAGGGGCGAAGCCCTAAGACCCGTAGGGCGAAGAGGCGAAGACACGAAACCGTACCCGGTGAAGGGGCACGCAATGGAATTGTGAGATATAATATAATGGGTGAATGGAGAGTCCATTCAGTCAATCCTTAGCAGCTTTACAAGAGAGGCAAAGAAGACTCAGACAGAGTCAAAGAAGGAAAAGGAGTTCACATTCATCTTTAGTCTTAGTTTACAGTTCAAGAAGAAATAGGTGAAAGAGCAGAGCTACTGAATATGCTTTACCGGGGCCAGTCAAGAAGAAGGAGAGAAGGAGCAACCAGAAAGAGTTTACCTCTTCTTCTATACATAAAGAATAGTTCAAGAATAACGATAAGGGAACAAGTAGTTCTGTCTCATTCTTCTTTCTTTGAGTCTTGACTTCCTGATTACCGAGTTCAATC
This sequence comes from Cucurbita pepo subsp. pepo, assembly GCF_002806865.2. Classification (NCBI taxonomy): domain Eukaryota; kingdom Viridiplantae; phylum Streptophyta; class Magnoliopsida; order Cucurbitales; family Cucurbitaceae; genus Cucurbita; species Cucurbita pepo. The sequence continues at coordinate 166,351 of NW_019646446.1, forward strand.
AAAGAGCTACTTCATGAACCAACCAACCTATTTACATTTACCTCGTGTAAAAAGGTGAAGGAGTGAACGAACAGACCTATAGGAAGGGAATATCGGTGACGGTTCCGATGCTGATCTTTCTTGCATTTCTTTCCCCTTTCTCTTTATTATTATGATTGAGAATTGTATAAGGGGTGAAACCCTGAGACCCTACGGGCGAAGAGGTGAAACCACGAGACCAAAGGGAGAGGCAAAGGAATTGTGAGACCCTACGGGCGAAGAGGTGAAACCACGAGACCAAAGGGAGAGGGGTGAGGTTCAGGAGAATGCTTCTTTCTTCTTCTTTAGTCTTCCTCTATTTATACCTTGTTCAATCAATCAGTAATCAATCTTTCATTTTCTTCTTCTCTTCAATCAATTCATTCTGTCTGTAAAGGTTCCGGCTCAGGTTTGAGGTTCAGTCTTTCGTTTACTGTTTAGGGGGAAGGGAATAGAATAGAGTCACAAGGTTCAGGGAAGGTCATATCGGTTACGGATTGAATGAATTGAAAGACTATAAATAGGTTAAGGTTCTGGTTCAGGAGTTCTGTCTCGTCAGGTTCCAGTGAAAGTTCTGTTCAGGATTGAATGAATTTACTAGACTGTCAAGGAAAAGGAGGTTCAGGTTCAAGATAAGGATGGGTTCCGGTTCCGTTCCGCTTTCACTATCTCTGTTACTCTCCTGTAAAGGTCAGGGAATCGAGGGGCAGGGGAAGAGAAAGAATGAATGCAACATTGACTTGATAGAATAGAATAGATTTCAAGATTCTTAATACATCCTAGACGAGAAAAGCAGCTCCCTAAATCAAAGAAAGAAGGGATAAAGTCAAACAGATCCTTAAGAGAAAGAAATTCCATGTCTACTCTCTTATTGAAAATGGGAAGAATCAAACAATCACTTCTACCTACCTACGTCTTACCCTTCAATCAAACTGAAGAATGGATCGAGCCACGTTTGCGAGTGAGAAGAAAAAGGAGGAAAATAGCTTTACCGAGTGTTTAAAGAAGGTTCCTGAAGTAGTGATTGAGTTTACCGAGTTACATCAGGAAAAGGGGAAGAAAAGAAAGAGACCCTAAATAAGAAATAGGTAGAGGTGAATGAGTTTACTGTTCCAGAAAGGGGAAGGTTCAGTCTTTCTTCGTTTACAGTTCAAGAAGAAATAGGGACAGACAGGTGACGGAGCTGCAAGGAATTGACTCTCCCTTCAAACAAACAGAGACCGACAGTATAAGGATAGATAGGTGTTCTGGAGTTCAGTTCGTTCACTCTCATGAATCAGGAGTTTTTCTCTTTCTTTACAGTTAAAAAGAATAAGAAGAAATAGGAAAGAAAAGGCAATGGAAGGTTACGGAGTGAGGGAGAAGGTTCATGAGCAAATCTAATCTTTCTTTCATTTGTTGAGTCTTCTGTAAACTCTCATTCTTCTTTCGGCCTTCCCGAGTTTACTGTTCATGAATAAAGAACTAGAACGGAAGGGAATAAAACAAAGCTAAGCTAGAAAGGCTAAGACCAATAGGCGAAGGAGCTTTACCTTGTTCAATCAGGGAGTCAACTCTCATTAATTGAATATGCTTTACCTCCGAGTTAAAGAGTGAAAGAATAGTTCAAGAAAAGAGCTACTTCATATGCTTTACCGACTTCAATGACCTCATAGGGAATATCGTCAAAGGTTCAGTCGCTTTACCTTCTTCAAGAAGAATAGTCCGAAAATATCGTCAAAGGGGCGAAGAAGCGAGACTGGAAAGGAGAGGAGTTCCATCAGAAGGAATAGGTTACGGTTCTGAAACATAGTGTTTTATCTCGAGTACAAAGAGTGAAATCTAATCTAATCAGGTAAGTGAAGGAGCTTTACCTTGGAGTAAAGGTCAGAGGTGTTCAGTAAAAGGTTGAAGGGAGAGGAGCTAATCATCCAGCCCCATTTACCAAGTCTTTGAAAGGAGACAGAGTTGGAAGTGAAAGAGTTAATTCATTTTAGTCTTTACAAGTAAAAGAATGAATAAATAGTTGTGAATGAGTTTACTGTCTTTGAATCAATAGGGAAGGAAAAGAAAAGGTTTGCGGTTTGGTCTTTCAAGCAAGCTTTCGCCTCAAGTTTCTTCTTTTATTATAGAAGGAAGAGTAAAAGAGTGACAGAAAGGATACAGACAAACAAGAGTTCCATCAGTACAAGTAAATAGGTGCAGGAGAGCAGGCAGCAGACTGATAGGTTACGCGGTTCTGTCTCATTCTTCTTGAATTGATATGAATTGAATAGGAGAAAGGTTAATTATTTCTTAATAAAGGTTCTAGCAATAGAATAGCTTTAATGAGTAAAAGAAGGGAAGTAGTTAGTTATTGAGTTTACCTTCTTGTCTTTGAAATAAAGAAAGAGGAGCGCAGACTAATAGTAATAGTTTATGTCAGGAGAGAAAGAGAAGAAAGACTACTAGCTATTTACCTCTAGAAAGAAAGGGAATAAATAAAGGTGAAAGGGAATGAATTAATCTTTTCCCTCTATCTGGGACAGGGATTTACTGTGAAATAATCCTGTCTAAAGAAGACGACGAGAATAGGTGAATGAGCTCACTATCATTAATCTAGCTTGAGTATTGATCTATCTTATTAGTTTACAGATTAGGGAATATACGGTCAGGTGACGGAGCGAACGAAGACAACACTTTAACTATTCAATCAGGAATAGGTTCAGCAGCAGATCCTTCTTTCATTTCTTGCCTTTCTCATTATTTATAGTAGAATAGAATTGTAAAGTAGTAGTACTACTAGTAGTAGTAGGATTAGCAATCTTTCCTTTACTTGAATTCCCCAGTGAAAGATTGAATTCATTTAGAGCTTTACCGAGTAAGTGATTGAGTTAAAGAAAAAGGAAAAGGGTGTCGGTTCTATCTGTCTAATTCTTCTTCTTCTTAGTTTACTGTGAAAGAATAGATTCCCGAATACGATCAGTAGTTCATTCATTCATTCATTTACTCCCCTGCCTGTAAAGTAAAAGGAATAGCGGATCAGGTTAGGTTCGTAAACTCTCATCTATCTTTAGTTTAGTCTTTACTTACAGCCAGTTCTGTCTAATTCTTCTTTAGGCTTTACTTACACATTACAGTTATTAGGTCAATTAAACAAAGAGTAGCTACTTCTTTACTTACCTAGTTCCCTTAAGAGTTCAATTAGTCTCATTCATTCTTGCTTGCTTGTTTCGTCTTTACTTGTTGGAAAGAGAGAGGGAAGAAGTGTAAGAGGGTTTCGGTTGAGTAAGTAGTTAGTGAGAGAGAGCAGAAAGAAAGATCAGTAATGAAAAGAATAAGTAGGTAGAAGTAGGGACAACAAACAAGTGATTGGGTTTACCTCCTTCAATCAGTAAAAGGGTGTCGAGTCTAATGAATCTTTAGTCTTTACAGTCGAGGAAAAGAAAGAAGAAGGAATATGCTTTACCTCCTTCAATCAGTAAAAGGGTGTCGAGTCTAATTCATCTTTATCTTTAGTCTTTACAGGAGAAGAGTAAATGAGTTAAAGAAAGAAATTACTGTTACGAGAGGAGAGAGAGTAAAAGAGTGAAATCAGTCAATCAAAGGGTGTCGGTTAAGAGTCGTCTTCTTCTTTAGGCTTTACAGTTCAGGGAAGGAGAGTCAAATGCGACGAGTACTTCTTTCTTCTCTTTTACAGTACAGTATGAATATAAATAGTATAAGGGAAGAAAGGATCTTTCTTGTTTCATTTGATGATGCTCCCTATGTAAAGTCGAATTAATCTTTCTTGTCTTTCTTCTCTTTCCCTTCTTTCAAACAAAGACTGTAAACTCCTTCAATCGGGTTCCTGTTCTGTCTCATTAATCTTTAGTCTGTCTTTACTTGTTCATCAATAGATAGGGGAATGAATCTTGTTACAGTTTAATCCGGGACAGGTTAGTGAGTTTACCGTAGTACTGGGAAAGAAGGAATCTTGCTTGAGGCTTTACAGGCAGGAGAGTAAGTAAAGGAGTTACAGAAGGGTGACCTGATTCTTTTATTACTATTCGTCAAGGGAGAGGTAAAGAAAGGAGTTTGGCCTGTGATTCTTTTCTGACTGTGAAAGAAGTAATAGAATAGGAGTGAAAGAGTTTACCGAGGGAACTACGACAAGGCAATATCGGAAAGAAAAGGAGTTCCATTAGTCTAACGAATAAGAGGAAGTCCGTACAAGAGAGTCAATTCATTAGCAGCAGGGGACGAGGTCAATCTGGTTCCGGTTCATCAGTAGCTCAGGCGGGGAATCAAGTATATAAATAAAGAGTTCTAAGGAGTTCAATTAAGTTAATCAGTAATAGTCTTGTTTGTCTTGTTCTCTCTAAGGAAGTTGTTTCGGCTTGACTTACCTTGTTTACAGTCTCGTAAATGAATTGAATATGTATGCTTTACCTTGTGTTTGAAAGAATAAAAGAATAGTAGGGACAACAAGTGATTGAGTTATGTTTTACAACTCTCATTACGCCTTGGTTACTGTGTTGGAATAACTTACCTTAACAATAAGAGATGGTAATGTAATAGAGGGCGGAGAGTAATAGGTGACGGTTTCTTCTTCCTTTGTTTATTATATTAGGAAGAGAATGAATAAGTGAATCAGTCAGGAGTTTACCAAGTTGTAGAGAAAAAGGAGAATGAGTCTTTCTTTCATTTGAGAATTAATAGAAAGAACAGGTTCGTCACTTTACCTTGTTTAAGAGTTAGTTCTCAATACGTCTCTTAGTCTGTCTCCCATTATTCAAAGACTGTAAACAAACAAAGATAGTCGGGGAAGGAATCTTGACCTTATTCCTTATCAGACAGACAGACAACAGACAATTTACTTAGTGAAAGAGGGAAATACGGTATAAGTTATTGAGTTAAGGAGTTGCTTGCCCCAGTCTTTGGTTACTGTTAAAGAATCAATCCTATCTATCAATAGTAATAGTCAAAGAAAAGAGAACACGAGTGAAAGAGTGAAATCAGGTTACGGCAGAGCAAAGAATATGCTTTTGACCTTCCTTACCTTGTGAAAGAATTAATAACTCACAACACAATCACTTCCTTACTAAGTAACTAACTAACAATAACAATAATTAAAGGGAATCAGTTAAAGACAAGAAGGGAAAGAACAGAGAAGATACCGTAAGGGAGTATTGGGCTTTACCAATAGGGGCAGGAGAAAGAAGAAATAGGTGTGTGTAGGCAGAGTGTGAAAGAGAATCTTTGTTTCGTCTTGTCTTTTTCTTAGTGCTTGCTTGCTTTACCAAGAAGTGAAAGAATAAACAAAGAGGTGTAGTAGGAGTGAAACAGCTTGACCAAAGGGAGAGGAGTGAGGGATCAGAGAAAGAAGCTGAGGTTGTTCTGGTTGTTACAGCAGAGAAAGAGAAGAAATAGTTCAACCCCGAGTAAAAGAAGTAAGCAAACTCAACTCACTGACAGAGCTTTACCTAGAAATAGGAGTTAAGGTAAGAAGGAGAATGAATCTATCTTTCGTTGAGTCTCATTCATCTTCTCTTGCTTTCTCTTCGGTTACTTAGAATAACAAGGTGAAGTAACAAAGGGTTGAGGTTCAGTCTTTCTCTTTGATTTACTCTTGAGTGAGTAAAGGCAGATTCTTCTTCTTCTTTCTTTCCTGCTGTTCCGGCTCATTCTCTCTCTCTTGTTACGCCTGACTCTTGAAAAGCTAAAGCTGTTAACTCCTTCATTCTAGAATAAAGACCGTAAACTATCATGAATCGATAGTCTTTCCTCTCCCTTCTTTCAAACACTGTCAGCTAACTCCTGAATTTCTTCTTTAACTGCTAACTCCTTCATTTCTTCTTGTTTCGTCTCCCTATCACTGTAAAGGAATAGAATATCTTCTTCGGATTCTTTCTCGTCAGGTTCAGGGGAAGGAGATTCTCATCCAGCCTATCTATGTTCCAGAGTTCAATCACCTAAAAAATAGGGAATATCGTCGTTCAGTCGAATGAATAGGAAGGAGTCTTTCTCTTTTACAGTTCAAGCAAGCAAGAAAGAGGAGCCCGAGCAAGCAAGCAAGAAAGCCAGCCCAGCAAGCAATCAAGGAGTGTCGGAGAATGCTTCCTTCATTTCTTCTTTAACCGTAAAGAAAGGATCTTGAATCTTGAGTTGAGGATTAACTGACTGTTCACAATCACTGACGGGAATAGAGGGGCAGGATCAGAGAAAGAATAGTTCCACCCTCGCTCGAGAAATGAAAGAAACAATAGGCAGAGGTGAATGAGTTTACAGTTCAATCCGTCTAACGAATAAGGAGTGGTTACAGGAGAGTACGTCAGTGAAAGGTGAACAATCACTGACTGTTCAGGATCATTTTGTCTTGCTTTCTTTTACTCTTACTTGAAGGATTGAATGAATGGCCTCTCCTGTCAGCTAATTCATCTTTCATTTGATTCCCCCTTCACTGTAAAGTCTCATTAATGTTTCATTCTCTTATTCTTAATGAATAATAGGGAGAGGGAATAGGGGTTCGTTCAGTAGTTTTGTCTCATTCTTCTTCTTCCGGTTCAGTAGCTCAGGGAATATCGGAGAAAGATCAGAGACGGAGTTTACTGTTCAAGAATCACGAACAATAGAACAAGTAGTTTAAGGATATTTCATCGTCAGTCTTTCCTTGAAACACTTCCTCCTTTCTTTCTTTGTTCCTGTTCCGGAGCGAGACTATAAAGGAGAGGAGCCTCCACTCTTCGGAACTTTTTTCTGACATAACAAGTATATATCATTAGATTGTTCGCTCTCTCCGGCTTTATTAGAAGTAAGATAATAAGCCCTTAGATGCAGCCATCTCTTTTCTTTGTGGATCTAGCTTGATTTCCTGCCTGTGCTTTAGTTGCATAAGGACTAAGCGTTTATTGTTTTGGATTGCCTGAAGTATACTAGCTAGAATCATTCCTTTTGCTCTCTATCTCCTAATGCCAACTGCAATTTCACATCTTCAAGGTCAATGTAGAGTATAATAGGTGGAAGGAAGCTCTTCTTTATGTACTTGTAGTTGAGTAAGGACTGTCAGCTTCAACTCTTTTTTTCAACAGGAGCATTATGTAAGGGGAATCTAGTTATATCTTTTCATCTTAGTCCTTCTCTTTCCCCTAGTTACTAGTTAGCGGACTCTAAGTAGTCTCAATTGGGCCGAGGTCGGTTCTTCTAGTTTTTCCAAGAGTCAGGGTTGAGCGGATAGGTTGTCTTCAGTCTACTGGCCGATGTCGGAGGGAGCACAGTGATCGGTTGAGTCTAATTAAACGACAAAGTGGACTTGGTCCGTGTTATCTAATCCCCCAAATCACTGGAATCTCCATCATTGTCCTAAGCTTATTAATCTGAGTTCAATGACCCTGGTTGGAACCCAGGCGCCCCCCCAACAAGTTTTGTCCGAAAAGGGGAGAGTGGAACATACTAAAAGGTCTGAACGATATAGAACTAAACATCATGAAATATTTCTCCTATCTCTTTAGTGTAATCGAACGGATCAAACCTCTTTCCTGGAGGAGTCTGTTTGAAGAGACTCGTCAACTAAAGGAACTTCTTCTCCTAATTAGGTCAGTCTGGCTACTGATTAGCAAGAGAAGCAAAGTGGTCTTCCTAGATAATTCAGTTACATGCAAGCTGGAGGCCTTGGAGTCGTGCGAGGTACAAGATATAGGGGTTTCTGGGCATGCTTATACCTGGACTAATGGGTGTGGGCGGAAAAGATTCCAAATGGATGGGGTGCTTATGCCGAAGTAGTTGGTGAAGTGCCCTACCACCTGCTTTCCTTTATTTATCGAGGAAGCTCGCCGGAGATCTATTCCTCTTCCTCAACCAAAAGTCCTTTAATCAAGGGTTTGATAAACCACCTACCTACTTCCCCAGTACTTTCACGATCAGTGCTCTGAACCATGGTTTCAAAAGAGCTTGCCTGTTATGTCCTTTTAGAGAACTCCCGTTAGATTCCTGGTCTTTTTTCCTGTAATTCCATACCTGTGGAAAGACTGCTTATGTTTTTTCCGGTTTGGAGCCAGCGTCGAATGACATAGGATCCGTTTCATATCTGAAGGGAAGGGAGTCTCCCGTGGCTAGTTACCGTACTGGCATACGGGATTCCACAATCACAGCCTGCCGTCTTGTCTCTAGTCGAAGCTAGCTCTACTAATTATCCTCTGGTTTATCCTAAAGGGGATTAATCAAGTATGCCCGGCTGGAATTGGCACAACGGAGCTAGTCCTCTCGTGTAGTTAAGAGTTCCCAATCTATGAGCGATAGACCTCGTGGTTTGACCCTGGGACTTGGACCATAGGAAGCCTTCCATCCCTTGTCGGGACCCGAGAGACTTTTAACAACAAAGAGTTCGTACTGAAGTTTATGTGATCACATCATGATCTAAGGATGAGATTGATGAGTAAGTCGAATAGGCTCTGACTGCTCTTGAAAGAACTTCCCTTGAATCAAACCCCGCGTTTTACTTTAGATATTTATTGAGTTTCCCTTCTTAGAAAGTGGTGGGTAAGCCTCTCTCCTCCTTTTCCTGGGTGATGGCATTTCCATGATAGCCTTCCTTAATCTTAGCAGGGTCAACTTCTATACCCCTTGTGACTAACCATAAACCCAAGCAGCGGCTGATCACTGCGGCATTTCTGTGGATTCAGCCTCATCTTATCCGGATTGATTCTCTCAAAGAACTTCCTAAGCGCAGGAACATGACCCTCTCCCTCCCGGCCGGGACTTGATAATCATTTCATCCACATATACCTCGACCTCTTTGTGTATTATGTCATGCAAAAGAATAGTGGCTGCCCTTTGGTAAGTAGCACTAGCCTTCTTCAGGCCGAAAGGCATGACAGTGTAACAAAAAATACCCAGGGTCTGGTAAAAGCAGTCTTTCGTTGACAGGTACAACGGATGAATAATGCATTCTCCTTTCTTTTAAGAATCTGTTTAATAATCTGAATATTGATCCCATATGTTTACGTCTCCCGTTGTCTTTCACTTGACTACTTTTTTATAACACCTTATTGGTGCATCGCCCGGTTCAATAGATCGTATCACGCCTTTCTGATTGAGTTAAAGAGGAGCGAAGCCACTTTACAGTTCAAGAAGGGAGCCGAAAGAAGCCGAGGTGAATGAAGGAGCGAGTGAGACCGACAGGTGATTGAGCGAAGAAGCCATGAGACCGATAGGATAGGGAGAGGAGTGAAAGAAAGATCATTCATCTCTTTTCTTACTGTTCCGGAGTAAAGGCAATGGAATAGCTTTCCCTGATTCTCATACAGCTGCTTTACCGACTCGAAGAGGAGAGGGAAGAAGGAGCGGCTTGGCTTTCCCCCCTTGTTTACTGTGAATGAATAATATAGGGACAAGAATGCATCTTGTTGAGTCTTTCAATGAAACACTTTCGAGAACTGGCCCGGATTTCTTTGTTCCTGTTCCGGAGGCAACTCTCATTCATAAGCTTGACTTTAATCACCTATTGCCCCCCTTGTGAAAGAAAAGAGCTACTTCAACTGAATATGCTTTACCTAGTTCAGTAGGATCAGTCTAATGAGTCTTGTCTTGCTTCAGTCTCTCATTCATCGAGAGTGAAGGAGAAGAAGTAGTTAAGTAAAGGACAGGCGAAGGCAATGGAATAGCTTTCCTGAGTTCAAGAGGTTCAGGAAGAAGACGAGAATAGGTGATTGATTGATTGAGTTCAGGATCAAGAGAAGAAAAAGAAGAAATAGGTGACGGTTCAGTCGCTTCTCATCCAATCCAGCCTATTTCCCTTGTTTACAGTTCGGGAAAGAAAGAAAGAATAGTCTTTCCCTCGTTCAGTAGTTCACTCTCATTCATCTGACGTGTTTACAGTTCAGGCAATGGAATAGCTTGACCTTCAGATCCTCCTGTTTACCTCCTTCAATAACAGATGGGAATACAGTATAAGGTGTCTTTCAGGAAGTAGCTCAGGGCATATCGGGGCAGGTTTAGTTAGTCGCTTCGCTTAATCTCTCCTCTCCCTTCTAGTTTTGGCTTGAAAGACTTCCTCCCTTCTTTATTCCGGGTCAGGTGAAGGAAGTCGCTTCGCTTAATCTCTTTTCTTTTACCGACTGTAAAGGTTCAAGACTGAGTGAAAGAAGAGAATGGAATTGTTCAACCAACCAACAGGTGAATGGAAAGAACAGAGAAGAGACCATAAAGGATAGGGGCAGGAAATGAAATTGTGAAACCGAGTTTACGAGGTGAAGGGGAAGGGTTTCATTCTGTAGCTCAGCGAATATCGGTGAACAATCACTTCCTTCGAATAAGGAACACTAACTGCACACTGTTACAGATATATTCCCATCAAAAAGCTTTCCTTCCTTAAACTTAGAGAACGGGGAAGAAAAAGAGAAAGATCAGTTGGTTGAATAGTGAAACCACCCTTGTTCAAGTCGACCGTCGACAAGAGCTGATAGGTGAAGGAGAAAGAATCCATAGGTTCCAGAGTTCAGGTTCTTCTTCTAGCTTTACTGAGTCTTTGAAGAATAGTTCTGGTTTGAGCTTTCGTCTTTGTTTACAGTTCCTTCCGAATTACCGAGTAAAAGAGTGTTTGAAAGGACCAGAGAAAGAATGAATAAGGAGCAAAAGCTGTGAGACCCGTAGGGCGAAGGAGTTTACAGAGTGAAATCAGGTTCAGGGTTGAGGTTCAGTCTGATTTTCTTACTGTTCCTGGTGAAGGAGCGACGAAGCCACTCGACGAGAAGAGAGAGGAGAGGGAGGAGTGAAAGAAGGGAATAAAACAAAGCTAGAACGAACTAAGACAGAGCTAGAACGAACTAAGACAGAGAGAGAGGCAATGGAAGGATCAGATCAAGAGAAATAGAGGTGAAGCAGGGCAGGAGTGCAAGAAGGAAGGAGAGTCAGTTCTATTAGAATAGGTGAATCAGGCAATGGAATTGCTTTACCGAGGTCAGTCAATCTGTCTGTCTCATGGGGTTACAGGAGAGTAAACAACTCATTAGCTGCTTGACCTCTGAGTATAAATGAAAGAAGGGAAAGAAGAGAGAAAGACAAGTAGTCCCTTGGTTACAGTCAAAGAAGGGTCCGGTTCAGTAGCTCAGGTTCCGGGGAAGGAGTGAAAGCAAGAAGGAATATGCGAGTGAAGGAAGGATCGTTAATCTTTCTTACAGGGGAGAGAGTAAAAGAAAGAGTTCCATCTGTCTCACCAGCTTACCTAGTTTAGTTCATCAACCCTCGCTCGGGAAATGAAAGAAACAATAGGCAGAGGAGCAAAGCAATGAGATGAGACGAGAAGAGAGAGGAGAGGAGTTCTTCAGGAGTTGCCCTTCTTTGACTGTGTTTGAATAACCGAACAATAACTGCACAAACAAACAAGGGAATAGCATATCGGTTCAGAAGCGACGAAGCCACTCTCCAACCAATAGGGAGAGGAGTGAAATCAGGGAGAGGTGAATGAGCTTGACCTTTCAGCCAGCCGCTTTCTTTACCCCCCTTATTCAAGACAGAGTGAAGAAAGAAGGGAAGTAGTAGTAGGAGAATGAATCTTCAGTCTTCTTTTATAGTTACATCAGGAAAAGGTGAAGAAGTTCCATCAGGGGAGAGGTTCGTTCGGGAGAAAGACCTTCTTCTCACTTCTCATCCAGCTGCTTTACCTTATTACCTTGTGAAAGAGTGAAAGAAAGGATCTTGATCAGTGTTTGAATAAATAGGTTCAGGAGAAAGAAAGAATACCCTTTACCGAGCCAACAAGAATAGAGAGAGATAGTTCATCCAGCCCAGCCTGAGTTCAATCAAGGAGAAGATCAAGAATAGTCTTTCCCGCCTTCAATCAATCAGGGGCAAGGAGTTTACCTCAAACAATCACTTCAATAGAGAGAATAACGGAACAAGGCAAGGAGTTAAGGAGAATGAGTCTTTCGGCCCTTGTTCAAGACTGAGTTGTTCAATCAGGAATAGGAATCGGAGTTTACAGTTAAAGAAGGGAAGGGAATACAAGGGAAGGAGCTTGGTGCAGGAGCAAAGAATATGTATGCTTTAATGAGTGAAAGACAGAGTGAAAGAAGGGAAGTAGTGATTGAGAAGAGAAAGAATGAATCGTTACGGCCCTTGGTTACGGTTCAAGAATAAATAGGGAAGGTACTTCAGGATCATTAATGGTGAGTCTTTTCTTCCGACAATGAATAGGTTCAGGAGCGAAAGCAACTCGACCAAGAGGGAGAGGAGCGAAAGCTGTGAGACAAAATAAAGCGAAGGCAATGGAATTGTAAGACCGAGTTTACGAGGTGAACGAGCGAAGGCAACTCGACCAAGAGGGAGAGGAGCGCAGCAATGAGACAGACTGATAGGTGAAGTAGCGAAGGGAAGTCGAATGAGTCTTTCTTCTTCTTTTACAGTGAATGAATAAATAGGCAGAAGAAAAGAGTTAAAGCAAGAAGCATTGAATATCCGAGTGAAGTAGCGAAGCAATTCGACCAAGAGGGAGAGGAGCGCAGCAATGAGACAAGAATAGCTCAGAGGAAAAGGGGAATTAATCTTTCGTTGAGGATTGACTTCCGCATTACCGAGTTCAAGAATAAATAGGTGATTGAGTGAAGGGGTTGTAGTTAAGTCTCATTCATCTTTCGGCCCTTGTTTACTGTTCCTTAATAAAGAAGTAGGTTCAGGTTCAGTAGTTCTGTCTCATTAATCTTTCTTCCTCTCCCTGATTTCACTGTAAAGAAAGGCTATTCGTGGGATAGGGGCCGGAGTTCTATCTCATCTTTCTTACAGGAGAGGAAACAAGAACATCAGGTCATATCGAGGCAAGGGAAGGAGAAAGAATCCATCCATCAATAGGAAAAGGAGTTCACGATGACGAATAAGGAAAGGAGTGTTTACTGTTCAATCAGGGGCGAAGCCCTGAGACCCGTAGGGCGAAGAGGCGAAGACACGAGAAGAGTTGGAGAGGTGACGGGGTGAAGGCACTTTACCGTACCCAGTGAAGGGGCGAAGTCCTAAGACCCGTAGGGCGAAGAGGCGAAGAGGCGAAGACACGAAACCGTACCCGGTTAAGGGGCAGGCAATGGAATTGTGAGACAAATATAATATAATGGGTGAATGGAGAGTCCATTCAGTCAATCCTTAGCAGCTTTACAGGAGATGCAAAGAAGACTCAGACAGAGTCAAAGAAGGAAAAGGAGTTCACATTCATCTTTAGTCTTAGTTAACAGTTCAAGAAGAAATAGGTGAAAGAGCAGAGCTACTGAATATGCTTTACCGGGGTCAGTCAAGAAGGGAAGGAGAGAAGGAGCAACCAGAAGGAGTTCTGTCTCGTCAGGTTCCAGTGAAGGTTCCGTTCAAGATTGAATGAATTTACTAGACTGTCAAGGAAAAGGAGGTTCAGGTTCAAGATAAGGATGGGTTTCGGTTCCGTTCCGCTTTCACTATCTCTGTTACTCTCCTGTAAAGGTCAGGGAATCGAGGGGCAGGGGAATTGAAAGAATGAATGCAACATTGACTTAATAGATAAAGTCAGACAGATCCTTAAGAGAAAGAAATTCCATGTCTAGTCTCTTATTGAAAATGGGAAGAATCAAACAATCACTTCTACCTACCTACGTCTTACCCTTCAACCAAACTGAAGAATGGATCGAGCCACGTTTGCGAGTGAGAAGAAAAAGGAGGAAAATAGCTTTACCGAGTGTTTAAAGAAGGTTCCTGAAGTAGTGATTGAGTTTACCGAGTTACATCAGGAAAAGGGGAAGAAAAGAAAGAGACCCTAAATAAGAAATAGGTAGAGGTTCATGAGTTTACTGTTCCAGAAAGGGGAAGGTTCAGTCTTTCTTCGTTTACAGTTCAAGAAGAAATAGGGACAGACAGGTGACGGAGCTGCAAGGAATTGACTCTCCCTTCAAACAAACAGAGACCGACAGTATAAGGATAGATAGGTGTTCTGGAGTTCAGTTCGTTCACTCTCATGAATCAGGAGTTTTTCTCTTTCTTTACAGTTAAAAAGAATAAGAAGAAATAGGAAAGAAAAGGCAATGGAAGGTTACGGAGTGAGGGAGAAGGTTCATGAGCAAATCTAATCTTTCTTTCATTTGTTGAGTCTTCTGTAAACTCTCATTCTTCTTTCGGCCTTCCCGAGTTTACTGTTCATGAATAAAGAACTAGAACGGAAGGGAATAAAACAAAGCTAAGCTAGAAAGGCTAAGACCAATAGGCGAAGGAGCTTTACCTTGTTCAATCAGGGAGTCAACTCTCATTAATTGAATATGCTTTACCTCCGAGTTAAAGAGTGAAAGAATAGTTCAAGAAAAGAGCTACTTCATATGCTTTACCGACTTCAATGACCTCATAGGGAATATCGTCAAAGGTTCAGTCGCTTTACCTTCTTCAAGAAGAATAGTCCGAAAATATCGTCAAAGGGGCGAAGAAGCGAGACTGGAAAGGAGAGGAGTTCCATCAGAAGGAATAGGTTACGGTTCTGAAACATAGTGTTTTATCTCGAGTACAAAGAGTGAAATCTAATCTAATCAGGTAAGTGAAGGAGCTTTACCTTGGAGTAAAGGTCAGAGGTGTTCAGTAAAAGGTTGAAGGGAGAGGAGCTAATCATCCAGCCCCATTTACCAAGTCTTTGAAAGGAGACAGAGTTGGAAGTGAAAGAGTTAATTCATTTTAGTCTTTACAAGTAAAAGAATGAATAAATAGTTGTGAATGAGTTTACTGTCTTTGAATCAATAGGGAAGGAAAAGAAAAGGTTTGCGGTTTGGTCTTTCAAGCAAGCTTTCGCCTCAAGTTTCTTCTTTTATTATAGAAGGAAGAGTAAAAGAGTGACAGAAAGGATACAGACAAACAAGAGTTCCATCAGTACAAGTAAATAGGTGCAGGAGAGCAGGCAGCAAACTGATAGGTTACGCGGTTCTGTCTCATTCTTCTTGAATTGATATGAATTGAATAGGAGAAAGGTTAATTATTTCTTAATAAAGGTTCCAGCAATAGAATAGCTTTAACGAGTAAAAGAAGGGAAGTAGTTAGTTATTGAGTTTACCTTCTTGTCTTTGAAATAAAGAAAGAGGAGCGTAGACTAATAATAATAGTTTACGTCAGGAGAGAAAGAGAAGAAAGACTACTGGCTATTTACCTCCAGAAAGAAAGGGAATAAATAAAGGTGAAAGGGAATGAATTAATCTTTTCCCTCTATCTAGGACAGGGATTTACTGTGAAATAATCCTGTCTAAAGAAGACGACGAGAATAGGTGAATGAGCTCACTATCATTAATCTAGCTTGAGTATTGATCTATCTTATTAGTTTATAGATTAGGGAATATACGGTCAGGTGACGGAGCGAACGAAGACAACACTTTAACTGTTCAATCAGGAATAGGTTCAGCAGCGGATCCTTCTTTCATTTCTTGCCTTTCTCATTATTTATAGTAGAATAGAATTGTAAAGTAGTAGTAGTAGGATCAGTAATCTTTCCTTTACTTGAATTCCCCGGTGAAAGATTGAATTCATTTAGAGCTTTACCGAGTAAGTGATTGAGTTAAAGAAAAAGGAAAAGGGTGTCGGTTCTGTCTGTCTAATTCTTCTTCTTCTTAGTTTACTGTGAAAGAATAGATTCCCGAATACGATCAGTAGTTCATTCATTCATTCATTTACTCCCCTACCTGTAAAGTGAAAGGAATCGCGGATCAGGTTAGGTTCGTAAACTCTCATCTATCTTTAGTTTAGTCTTTACTTACAGCCAGTTCTGTCTAATTCTTCTTTAGGCTTTACTTACACATTACAGTTGTTAGGTCAATCAAACAAAGAGTAGCTACTTCTTTACTTACCTAGTTCCCTTAAGAGTTCAATTAGTCTCATTCATTCTTGCTTGCTTGTTTCGTCTTTACTTGTTAGAAAGAGAGAGGGAAGAAGTGTAAGAGGGTTTCGGTTGAGTAAGTAGTTAGTGAGAGAGAGCAGAAAGAAAGATCAGTAATGAAAAGAATAAGTAGGTAGAAGTAGGGACAACAAACAAGTGATTGGGTTTACCTCCTTCAATCGGTAAAAGGGTGTCGAGTCTAATGAATCTTTAGTCTTTACAGTCGAGGAAAAGAAAGAAGAAGGAATATGCTTTACCTCCTTCAATCAGTAAAAGGGTGTCGAGTCTAATTCATCTTTATCTTTAGTCTTCACAAGAGAAGAGTAAATGAGTTAAAGAAAGAAATTACTGTTACGAGAGGAGAGAGAGTAAAAGAGTGAAATCAGTCAATCAAAGGGTGTCGGTTAAGAGTCGTCTTCTTCTTTAGGCTTTACAGTTCAGGGAAGGAGAGTCAAACGCGAGGAGTACTTCTTTCTTCTCTTTTACAGTACAGTGTGAATATAAATAGTATAAGGGAAGAAAGGATCTTTCTTGTTTCATTTGATGATGCTCCCTATGTAAAGTCGAATTAATCTTTCTTGTCTTGGTTCTCTTTCCCTTCTTTCAAACAAAGACTGTAAAGTCCTTCAATCGGGTTCCTGTTCTGTCTCATTAATCTTTAGTCTATCTTTACCCTTTCATCAATAGATAGGGGAATGAATCTTGTTACAGTTTAATCCGGGACAGGTTAGTGAGTTTACCGTAGTACTGGGAAAGAAGGAATCTTACTTGAGGCTTTACAGGCAGGAGAGTAAGTAAAGGAGTTACAGAAGGGTGACCTAATTCTTTTATTACGGTTCGTCAAGGGAGAGGTAAAGAAAGGAGTTTGGCCTGTGATTCTTTTCTCACTGTGAAAGAAGTAATAGAATAGGAGTGAAAGTGTTTACCGAGGGAACTACGACAAGGAAATATCAGAAAGAAAAGAAGTTCCATTAGTCTAACAAATAAGAGGAAGTCCGTACAAGAGAGTCAATTCATTAGCAGCAGCGGACGAGGTCAATCTAGTTTCGGTTCATCAGTAGCTCAGGCGGGGAATCAAGTATATTAAAGAGTTCTAAGGAGTTCAATTAAGTTAATCAGTAATAGTCTTGTTTGTCTTGTTCTCTCTAAGGAAGTTGTTTCGGCTTGACTTACCTTGTTTACAGTCTCGTAAATGAATTGAATATGTATGCTTTACCTTGTGTTTGGAAGAATAAAAGAATAGTTGGGACAACAAGTGATTGAGTTCTGTTCTACAACTCTCTTTACGCCTTGGTTACTGTGTTGGAATAACTTACCTTAACAATAAGAAATGGTAATGTAATAGAGGGGGGAGAGTAATAGGTGACGGTTTCTTCTTCCTTTGTTTATTATATTAGGAAGAGAATGAATAAGNGGGGAGAGTAATAGGTGACAGTTTCTTCTTCCTTTGTTTATTATATTAGGAAGAGAATGAATAAGTGAATCAGTCAGGAGTTTACCAAGTTGTAGAGAAAAAGGAGAATGAGTCTTTCTTTCATTTGAGAATTAATAGAAAGAACAGGTTCGTCACTTTACCTTGTTTAAGAGTTAGTTCTCAATACGTCTCTTAGTCTGTCTCCCATTATTCAAAGACTGTAAACAAACAAAGATAGTCGGGGAAGGAATCTTGACCTTATTCCTTATCAGACAGACAGACAACAGACAATTTACTTAGTGAAAGAGGGAAATACGGTATAAGTTATTGAGTTAAGGAGTTGCTTGCCCCAGTCTTTGGTTACTGTTAAAGAATCAATCCTATCTATCAATAGTAATAGTCAAAGAAAAGAGAACACGAGTGAAAGAGTGAAATCAGGTTACGGCAGAGCAAAGAATATGCTTTTGACCTTCCTTACCTTGTGAAAGAATTAATAACTCACAACACAATCACTTCCTTACTAAGTAACTAACTAACAATAACAATAATTAAAGGGAATCAATTAAAGACAAGAAGGGAAAGAACAGAGAAGATACCGTAAGGGAGTATTGGGCTTTACCAATAGAGGCAGGAGAAAGAAGAAATAGGTGTGTGATATCTTATCTTTCTTAGCAAGTCTGATTAATCCTTCTTTGCTTTCCTTTTAGTCTCTACTGTAAAGATTCAGAGAATAAGCAAAAGATAGGTTACACGGCTAACTAGGAATCCGAGCGAAGACACTTCCTGATAGTGGTTCCAGGTCAAGTGAAGTAGTTAAGGAGAATGAATCAAGGAGTCTAGTGTTTACTTGTGAAAGGATACGATCATGAATGAGCTTAGCTCCACTTCTTCCTCAGTGTAAGTAGAAAGAACCAACTAGAGCTCACTGTAGAGCCTCCGGATTGAATAAGAACGGAAATACGGTATTGAGACCTGAAGACAGCTTTATCTCGTTCTCGAATCGATAAACGGCCATTTACGAGGTTCCACTAATAGAGAGTCGTAGCTTGCCCCTCTTCTTCTTCTTCTCTTACAGTTCAAGAAGAGATAAAGGGAAGGGAGAAAGGGAAGGGACAAAGGAAAGAGTTGTTTGTTGAGTCTAATCATTCAGTCAGAGTTTACGCTTACTTACTCCTTAGTCTTGAAAGCGGAAAGAAGTCAAGAAGCCAGCCACATTCTCTATCAATCCTTTCTTTTACCGACAAGTGATTCAAAAGAGACCAGAGAGAGAGTTGTTAGTTAAGTTCTACAGCTATGAAGAAACTAGGGAAAGACGGTGAAGGAAGTTGGTCATTAAGGAGACAGACAAAACCAAAGCTAAGGTGCGAAGCAGCCAGACCAACCAGACCGAGAAGAAAGAATACCGAATACTAAGCTTTAAGGAAGGAATGAATCCTTTGACAGTTAAAGCTAGCTAAAGCAAGCAGCAAAGAATACTACTAATTCAATCAAGTTACTTAGAAGGGGAAAGAGTTAGTGAGCAGGGAAAAGAAAGAGTGAACGCGCGCATCTTGTCTTGCTTAAGCTTTTCTCCTGAGTCTTGAAACAAACTAACCAAACCCAAACACTATTGGTTTCTTCCGTTACTTTGACTCAACAAAAAAGACTGGAACAAGAGCTTGAAAGAGAGTCTGACAGAGAACTCTAATTCATCAATCAAGTTTCAATCAAGAAATATCGTAACGTAAGTGGTCAAGGGGGGAGAGATATATATATCACTATTCCTTATTATATTGTATTTCCAGTTGTAACAAGGTTTAGCTTTACCGCTTCTTCCTTCCTGTAATGAATGTATGTAGTTGTAGTAGTAGTTGTAGTTGTTGTTGTTAGACTAGGGGTAAGCTTGACCTTCCTCCTCCTTTAATGTAAATGTAGTTGTTGTTAGAGTTGTTGTTAGAGTTAGAGAGAGTTAGAGTTGTTGTTAGAGTTAGAAGTTAGAGTTAGAGTTAGACGTTAGGGGAGTAGCTTTACCCGGCCGTAATGTCAATCTTGTTGTTGTTCTTGTCTTCGTCAGGGGAGTAACTTGAACTTCCTTGCCGTAATGTCAATCTTGTTGTTGTTGTTCGTCACGTTAGATTACTTAACCTTCTTTCCTTTAATGTAAATGTAGTTGTATTGCTTTAGACTAGGGGTAAGCTTTACCGCTTCCTGCCTGTAATGAATATATGTTGTTAGTGTTGCCTGCAGCTTGCTTTCTTGAGACGTCAGGTAAGCCTACCACCCCCCTTCCCGTATGTAATTAATCTTGGTAGCTTGTTTCCCATAGAAGTGACTTAGAAGCGAAGAATGGAACTTCCTTCCTCTAATGTAATTATCTTGTTGTTCCTCTTGTTCCTGTTGTTGTGTGTGCTCTAGAAGTTCATAAGCTTGATCTTGACCTTCTTTCCGGGAATGTAATAATCTTGTTGTTCTTGTCTTGCTTCCTCTTCCCTTCCTTAGAGGAGACGACTTGACCACCTTTCTGTAATGTAACCCTGTTGTTCTCTTTAAAGGAGAGGACTTGACCACCTTTCTGTAATGTAACCGTCTTGTTCCTTTGAGAAGAGGGGAGGACTTTACCCTTCTGTAATGTAACCGTCTTGTTCCTTTGAGAGGGGAGGACTTTACCACCTTTCTGTAATGTAACACCCTGTTGTTCTCCTTAAAGGGGAGGACTTGACCCTTCTGTAATAGAAATGTTGTTCTCCTCTCAGGTTACTTAGAGGATTGCAAGGAAGTACATCCAGTACGAACTAACATACATACAGCAAGGACAGTAGTAACATACAGACAGAGAAGAAGTCAATCCAGTACGAACTAACATACATACAGCAAGTACAGTAGTAACATACAGACAGACAGAGAAGAAGGAAATCCAGTACGAACTAACATACAGAGAAGAAGTCAATCCAGTACCAACTAACATACAGACAGGAAGTACAGTAACATACAGACAGAGAAGAAGGACAGTAGGAACATACAGAGAGGAAGGAAGTACAGTAACATACATACAGAGGTTCACGGCAGGGAATGAATCAATAGAGTTTATTAATCAGTACACAGACAGAAAGGTAATGCGGAATGGCAGTACGGAAAGGGAAGAAGTCGAAGTAGTGCAGTAGTTAGTTCTTCCATTACAGTAGAGCCAGCCAGGAGGAAGTGAAAGTAGAGGCAGGAAGTAGTAAGTTCTTACAGGGCAGTAGGAAGTGGAAGAGTTCGAAGTTCAGTTCTGTAGCTAGCTTTATGGCTTGACTTGGTCCTTCCAACCAAGTAAGCAAAAGAAAGGAGAAGTGCCCTCAGTAGCTTAGCATCATAAACAGTACTAGGTTAGGATCATAAACAGGACTAGGTCAAGATCATATACTAGTTTAACAGCATAACACAGTAAAGAGGTCAGGATCATTAGGTCAGGAGCAGAACACAGTAAGAGTGAAGGATCATAGACTAACTAGTTTAACAGCGAGTAGGAGTGAAACTGCTCGACCAAAGGGAGAGGAGTGAAACTGTGAGACAAAATAAAGCGAAGGAGTGAAACAGTGAGACCAAAGGGAGAGGAGTGAGGGATCAGAGAAAGAAGCTGAGGTTGTTCTGGTTGTTACAGCAGAGAAAGAGAAGAAATAGTTCAACCCCGAGTAAAAGAAGTAAGCAAACTCAACTCACTGACAGAGCTTTACCTAGAAATAGGAGTTAAGGTAAGAAGGAGAATGAATCTATCTTTCGTTGAGTCTCATTCATCTTCTCTTGCTTTCTCTTCGGTTACTTAGAATAACAAGGTGAAGTAACAAAGGGTTGAGGTTCAGTCTTTCTCTTTGATTTACTCTTGAGTGAGTAAAGGCAGATTCTTCTTCTTCTTTCTTTCCTGCTGTTCCGGCTCATTCTCTCTCTCTTGTTACGCCTGACTGTTGAAAAGCTAAAGCTGTTAACTCCTTCATTCTAGAACAAAGACCGTAAACTATCATGAATCGATAGTCTTTCCTCTCCCTTCTTTCAAACACTGTCAGCTAACTCCTGAATTTCTTCTTTAACTGCTAACTCCTTCATTTCTTCTTGTTTCGTCTCCCTATCACTGTAAAGGAATAGAATATCTTCTTCGGATTCTTTCTCGTCAGGTTCAGGGGAAGGAGATTCTCATAGGGAATATCGTCGTTCAGTCGAATGAATAGGAAGGAGTCTTTCTCTTTTTACAGTTCAAGCAAGCAAGAAAGCAAGCCCAGCAAGCAATCAAGTCGGAGAATGCTTCCTTCATTTCTTCTTTAACCATAAAGAAAGGATCTTGAATCTTGAGTTGAGGATTAACTGTCTGTTCACAATCACTGACGGGAATAGAGGGGCAGGATCAGAGAAAGAATAGTTCCACCCTCGCTCGGGAAATGAAAGAAACAATAGGCAGAGGTGAATGAGTTTACAGTTCAATCCGTCTAACGAATAAGGAGTGGTTACAGGAGAGTACGTTAATGAAAGGTGAACAATCACTGACTGTTCAGGATCATTTTGTCTTGCTTTCTTTTACTCTTACTTGAAGGATTGAATGAATGGCCTCTCCTGTCAGCTAATTCATCTTTCATTTGATTCCCCCTTCACTGTAAAGTCTCATTAATGTTTCATTCTCTGATTCTTAATGAATAATAGGGAGAGGGAATAGGGGTTCGTTCAGTAGTTCTGTCTCATTCTTCTTCTTCCGGTTCAGTAGCTCAGGGAATATCGGAGAAAGATCAGAGACGGAGTTTACTGTTCAAGAATCACGAACAATAGAACAAGTAGTTTAAGGATATTTCATCGTCAGTCTTTCCTTGAAACACTTCCTCCTTTCTTTCTTTGTTCCTGTTCCGGAGCGAGACTGTAAAGGAGAGGAGCCTCCACTCTTCGGAACTTTTTTCTGACATAACAAGTATATATCATCAGATTGTTCGCTCTCTCCGGCTTTATAAGAAGTAAGATAATAAGCCCTTAGATGCAGCCATCTCTTTTCTTTGTGGATCTAGCTTGATTTCCTGCCTGTGCTTTAGTTGCATAAGGACTAAGCGTTTATTGTTTTGGATTGCCTGAAGTATACTAGCTAGAATCATTCCTTTTGCTCTCTATCTCCTAATGCCAACTGCAATTTCACATCTGCAAGGTCAATGTAGAGTATAATAGGTGGAAGGAAGCTCTTCTCTATGTACTTGTAGTTGAGTAAGGACTGTCAGCTTCAACTCTTTTTTTCAACAGGAGCATTATGTAAGGGGAATCTAGTTATATCTTTTCATCTTAGTCCTTCTCTTTCCCCTAGTTACTAGTTAGCGGACTCTAAGTAGTCTCAATTGGGCCGAGGTCGGTTCTTCTAGTTTTTCCAAGAGTCAGGGTTGAGCGGATAGGTTGTCTTCAGTCTACTGGCCGATGTCGGAGGGAGCACAGTGATCGGTTGAGTCTAATTAAACGACAAAGTGGACTTGGTCCGTGTTATCTAATCCCCCAAATCACTGGAATCTCCATCATTGTCCTAAGCTTATTAATCTGAGTTCAATGACCCTGGTTGGAACCCAGGCGCCCCCCCAACAAGTTTTGTCCGAAAAGGGGAGAGTGGAACATACTAAAAGGTCTGAACGATATAGAACTAAACATCATGAAATATTTCTCCTATCTCTTTAGTGTAATCGAACGGATCAAACCTCTTTCCTGGAGGAGTCTGTTTGAAGAGACTCGTCAACTAAAGGAACTTCTTCTCCTAATTAGGTCAGTCTGGCTACTGATTAGCAAGAGAAGCAAAGTGGTCTTCCTAGATAATTCAGTTACATGCAAGCTGGAGGCCTTGGAGTCGTGCGAGGTACAAGATATAGGGGTTTCTGGGCATGCTTATACCTGGACTAATGGGTGTGGGCGGAAAAGATTCCAAATGGATGGGGTGCTTATGCCGAAGTAGTTGGTGAAGTGCCCTACCACCTGCTTTCCTTTATTTATCGAGGAAGCTCGCCGGAGATCTATTCCTCTTCCTCAACCAAAAGTCCTTTAATCAAGGGTTTGATAAACCACCTACCTACTTCCCCAGTACTTTCACGATCAGTGCTCTGAACCATGGTTTCAAAAGAGCTTGCCTGTTATGTCCTTTTAGAGAACTCCCGTTAGATTCCTGGTCTTTTTTCCTGTAATTCCATACCTGTGGAAAGACTGCTTATGTTTTTTCCGGTTTGGAGCCAGCGTCGAATGACATAGGATCCGTTTCATATCTGAAGGGAAGGGAGTCTCCCGTGGCTAGTTACCGTACTGGCATACGGGATTCCACAATCACAGCCTGCCGTCTTGTCTCTAGTCGAAGCTAGCTCTACTAATTATCCTCTGGTTTATCCTAAAGGGGATTAATCAAGTATGCCCGGCTGGAATTGGCACAACGGAGCTAGTCCTCCCGTGTAGTTAAGAGTTCCCAATCTATGAGCGATAGACCTCGTGGTTTGACCCTGGGACTTGGACCATAGGAAGCCTTCCATCCCTTGTCGGGACCCGAGAGACTTTTAACAACAAAGAGTTCGTACTGAAGTTTCTGTGATCACATCATGATCTGAGGATGAGATTGATGAGTAAGTCGAATAGGCTCTGACTGCTCTTGAAAGAACTTCCCTTGAATCAAACCCCGCGTTTTACTTTAGATATTTATTGAGTTTCCCTTCTTAGAAAGTGGTGGGTAAGCCTCTCTCCTCCTTTTCCTGGGTGATGGCATTTCCATGATAGCCTTCCTTAATCTTAGCAGGGTCAACTTCTATACCCCTTGTGACTAACCATAAACCCAAGCAGCGGCTGGTCACTCCGGCATTTCTGTGGATTCAGCCTCATCTTATCCGGATTGATTCTCTCAAAGAACTTCCTAAGCGCAGGAACATGACCCTCTCCCTCCCGGCCGGGACTTGATAATCATTTCATCCACATATACCTCGACCTCTTTGTGTATTATGTCATGCAAAAGAATAGTGGCTGCCCTTTGGTAAGTAGCACCAGCCTTCTTCAGGCCGAAGGGCATGACAGTGTAACAAAAAATACCCAGGGTCTGGTAAAAGCAGTCTTTCGTTGACAGGTACAACGGATGAATAATGCATTCTCCTTTCTTTTAAGAATCTGTTTAATAATCTGAATATTGATCCCATATGTTTACGTCTCCCGTTGTCTTTCACTTGACTACTTTTTGATAACACCTTACTGGTGCATCGCTCGGTTCAATAGATCGTATCACGTCTTGATGATTGAGTTCTTTCAATAGATCATACATATAGTGATTGAACGCGTCAGTGTGCAAAATGTTCATCCCTTTTTTCTTCAATCAAGACTGAGTTACTAAACCTACTAACAGCAATTCCAGGATACCTTTCTTTTTGCTAACTCCCTATCGAAAGTGTCCATTAAGACAGGAATAATACCCTTGAGATTTCTCCCGCCGGCCCTTGGCTGAATCATCCGTATAATTAGCACCACTATCATCAATGTGTTGAGTTATGGAGTCTGCTCCCTGTATTTATAGCAGCACAACGGAGCTAGTCCTCCCGTGTAGTTAAGAGTTCCCAATCTATGAGCGATAGACCTCGTGGTTTGACCCTGGGACTTGGACCATAGGAAGCCTTCCATCCCTTGTCGGGACCCGAGAGACTTTTAACAACAAAGAGTTCGTACTGAAGTTTCTGTGATCACATCATGATCTGAGGATGAGATTGATGAGTAAGTCGAATAGGCTCTGACTGCTCTTGAAAGAACTTCCCTTGAATCAAACCCCGCGTTTTACTTTAGATATTTATTGAGTTTCCCTTCTTAGAAAGTGGTGGGTAAGCCTCTCTCCTCCTTTTCCTGGGTGATGGCATTTCCATGATAGCCTTCCTTAATCTTAGCAGGGTCAACTTCTATACCCCTTGTGACTAACCATAAACCCAAGCAGCGGCTGGTCACTCCGGCATTTCTGTGGATTCAGCCTCATCTTATCCGGATTGATTCTCTCAAAGAACTTCCTAAGCGCAGGAACATGACCCTCTCCCTCCCGGCCGGGACTTGATAATCATTTCATCCACATATACCTCGACCTCTTTGTGTATTATGTCATGCAAAAGAATAGTGGCTGCCCTTTGGTAAGTAGCACCAGCCTTCTTCAGGCCGAAGGGCATGACAGTGTAACAAAAAATACCCAGGGTCTGGTAAAAGCAGTCTTTCGTTGACAGGTACAACGGATGAATAATGCATTCTCCTTTCTTTTAAGAATCTGTTTAATAATCTGAATATTGATCCCATATGTTTACGTCTCCCGTTGTCTTTCACTTGACTACTTTTTGATAACACCTTACTGGTGCATCGCCCGGTTCAATAGATCGTATCACGCCTTGATGATTGAGTTCTTTCAATAGATCATACATATAGTGATTGAACGCGTCAGTGTGCAGAATGTTCATCCCTTTTTTCTTCAATCAAGACTGAGTTACTAAACCTACTAACAGCAATTCCAGGATACCTTTCTTTTTGCAAACTCCCTATCGAAAGTGTCCATTAAGACAGGAATAATACCCTTGAGATTTCTCCCGCCGGCCCTTGGCTATATCATCCCTATAATTAGCACCACTATCATCAATGATTGGGAGATGAAGAAAAGATTCTCAAAGTTTCCTTGTTGCACCTTCCCCAACTAAACTCGAGACTTTCTTTATTTAAAACAAGAGTAATTGGTATATTCATTATTTCCTTAAATCAAGTCGGTACAGTCTATCGACCTTTCCCATTTCTTTAATACTGTTATCAAAGGAGGTATCACTACTATTCTCCAATCGGTATCTTCAGGCAAGGAGCCATAAGAAAGGCGCAATAACATTATGGATAATCCCATTAAGATCAATAAATCAATCCTCTTGATTAGAAGGCATTACAACTCTAATTCAATCTGCATATCATAATCTCAGGGTAAAGCGGTAGCGTATCTGATAAAAAGGAAAGCGCTTCCAACCTATGTATAAACTTTATACGTAGTGTATTTAGAACGTAATAGCCGTTATATACCTTTTCTTGAATAATAGCTAACCGGTCGCGGGATACTTGTAGTTCGAAATTCTCATTCAACTCTCCCTTGGAATTAGAAATAGAAAATTTCTTTATCATAGCCTGTGTCTTTATCATCATTCTCTTATTGAACTTGAAACGTTAGGAACAATACCCACAGCAAGAAAGAAAGCAACCATCACGCCTAACCCTACTTAAGAACTGGTCCGCTAGCTGGGATCGATATCTCAACAAAAGGTTGTTCATTACCAAATGTGGACTCAATAACAGCAGAAATGTCGCGAGTTGAAAGAAAAGTATGATGAAAGGGATAAAAACTAGGAATATAATCCATATTAGAAAAGTTGTCGTATGAGGGCAAATAAGTTCAGGGTACCTCCGGGAAGGCTTCCTAATCTTGCTGTACCAGACAGTACAACCTATCCCCAAGCAGACCAGAACAAAGAAACGACCAAACAAACCCTCTGAAGAAGTAACAACTGAAACTCAAACTCTATTCAATTCATAATTCTCGCCGAGCAGACCCGAATTATGCCGGCTAAAGGATGCCAGCGCTCCTGCCTGCATAGGGACAAAAAATAGACCAAGCGAATTACAAAGAAAGGACAACCTATCATACATATGATTCCGGTAAGTTTCATTCATTATATGAAGTACGACGCCTGGCCAGGAGTCAACCTAAACCCTAGCGCCATACTAAGACCACGCGGGACGAAAGGTTACTCGAGAGAAATGAACTATCAAGAAAATCAGCTGGTACCCCCTGGAACCCGTAATGAATCAGTAAGGCCACGAATAGGCAAACAAATGCTTTACCTTCTGCGTCGTGCGTAAGAAGAAGCAAGCAAGACTTTCCTCTCGATATAAGTCATCTGCATCTGGGGTTCTATTTAATCAAGTTGAAGTGGAAGTTGAAGTATAAGTATAGAAGTAGTAGAAGTAGCCGGTTCGTCCTCCAAGGTAAGATCGTCAAAATCCTTGCATAAGGCGAATAGCTGCAAACTTTCTCATTCCCGTAAGAATGAGTTAAATAAAGATTTTCTCATTTATGTTCTTATGATTTAGTTCGAGTAAGAAGGGCTTTTGACTGATATCATTTTCTTTGTATAAGTTGTCTCTACCCCATGTATAAGTGTACGTGTAAATATCCATCAGTCTGATTTTTTGATCTCTGCCTTTCAGACTTTGATCTAACGGCATATAACGGATTTTCCTCAAATGGATTTACCTCATTTTCTTTTCCTCAATTTGAGTTGCCACTACCCTACGCGCAAATATACCTATGGCCTAGAGAACGACCATTATCTTACTCTATACTATATAAGGGTGCAATGTATTCTGTATCATTTTTGCATATTTTTCTTGATCACACTCCTTAGGTCATACCAAGGTGCCCTCCCCTACCTATACCTATAGGGTTCCCCGTAAGGAGGGATTCCATATAGGGGGCCGTGTCGGCATACCATAATTAGTGGAGGATCTACTCTTTGTCTAGTGAGGACGGGACAGCAAGCCGGTCACCAACGTCAATCTTTAGATTGATAACATCTTTGCTCTGTAGATCTTCATTCTCTTCTATTTTGATCTTTATCCTTGGTGGGAATTCCTCTAACCTTAATGGGACAGGGGTACTAGCAGGGAAGAGGGCCTTAAGTAATCTATATGAATCGCTTTACAAAGCTCTTTCCTTCCCTAATTCCTGTGTCGCCACTGAGAAGTTGTTCGAAGACTTGGCGGTCCTAATGGGAAAACAAAGATGATTAGTGGCTGCGGATAGTCTTACCAAGGAGTCGTGCCCGTATACTTCTATGTTGTATGCGAAGGCTGTTAAGCGCTTGTATAGTAAAGTCAGTCGGGGGGTTTCTTCCTTGCTTTGTATCTGAAGCAATGCGCAAACTCTCTTCAGATAGCCTATGGAGGCGACCTCACGATCGCTTACCTGTTCTGGTTTGACCCGGTCTGTTTTCCCTCCTTCTTTTATCCGTCGTCAGATGTATAAGAAGGCAGATATGCAAGATTTTGGTGTCCCTCTTTCATTTATCTAAGATTATCAGCTAAACGAGTGGATTTCTCAACTGCTACATCAATTCCTTACGATATCCCCGCTTCAAGGGAACTGCACCCTACTATACTAGACTATACCTGACCCTTGCTTCAAGCTAACCAGACCAAGTGGCATTACCTACTCTGAATAACCTACTAGAGCTCCTTCTTGACTTGCCGAACTTACTGCGTGAAGTAGTCCCACAGCTTTTTCTTTCGATTCCAGGGGGTTCCCTTCCATTTATAGGGCCCGAGAGTAAGACAGTGTAAAGAGAGAAGGACTTTGCTTAATCCAGCGGGAGTACCCTCTTCTAGTTCTGTTACAGCAAATGCTCAAAAGTCCATGCAAGACTAAGTGGATTTAGAGGTAGAGGGAGTGTAACTAGTCAGTCATATTGGAATGATTTGAATAGCCCATTGATAGGCTAAAGATAGTTGGCATATGGCGCTATCTTTCTTACCTGGTCCATTTCTTTCTGTCTCTGCCATGGACAGGTTATTCAATATCTGGACCGTTAGAGACAGGAAATTCTTTTGGAGTTTGAAGGTTTCAGTCCCAAGACCAGAGATAGCCTTCTTCCTTGCCTAGTATTCTTTCTAAGGGGCAGGCCATCCTGCATTCCTTCTTCCTACGAGGTTGAGTTCGAAGTGAATAAAGTGCTCCTTACAACAAAGCCAGAGCCAGTTCAAACCTTATATCTTGGAGTTGCAGTGGATATTGGAGTTGCCCCCGCTGTCGATCCAGCCGCGAAGATAGAGTAGAAGTCTTAGGGTAAGCTGCTCCGTACGCCATTCGGATATCAGCAGTTTCTGTCCTAAGGCAAGCCCACGCATCTTGCGTGAGAAAGGCATATAGTTTTTCTGCTCGCTCAAGCGCTTAACCTTCCCTCTGATTGAACATTATACGAGCAATTTCATCCCCTGGATTAGAATAGAACTATCTTCCAAATGGAATAGAAAAGGCTTATAAGCTTATTTATAAGGGGAGACTTCGGACATACCTGTTGTAAAGCGAGATTCTACAGCGGATCCAACCGGGAGGGTACATATTTCAACAAATGCTGTCACTATCAGATTAGCCTTCGTAGCAATTCCGCCTTCTTCTGGAAAATCTTTATAAGCAACTGGTCGAGCTAGTTGACTTCCAAGACTTCACCACAAACGAACTATTATTTCTCCCTCCTATCCTTCTTTTTTAACTGGATGAAGTTACTTGGCGCTGGCTGTTCTGAGCTAAGGGACGTTTCACTAAAAGGAGAAAGGCACATAGGATCAGATCGCTTGATCATACACCACAGCGGGCACGTTGACTGGCTTACTCCCAAACATAGAACAAAGATTAGATTCCTAATTATTGAATCGGGGAAAGAGACGAACCCTTCTCCTATAGTACCTTCCATTCCCTCTTTTGTCTTCTCGAGCGAGTTCTATAGATTCCATAAGCCAAAAGAAAGAGCCCTTTCATACGATCCATGAAACAAGGGCCTAACTCTAGCTATGACACCAATCTGACTTTGCTTCCTATCTATGGTTGATGTAATACTTCTTTCGAACGTGGAGTAAGCCAACCCTCACTCAAGGTCCCTTGATGCAATGACATTCCCATAAGGATAGAGTAAGGGAGTCCTCTCTTTCTTGTCCTACTCAAGGGGTGCAGTAGGTTTGGTTTGTTTTTCCCTCCCCTCAACGGATTGCGAGGCCCCCTCTATAAGACTGTGTATCTCTTCCTCCTTGCAGGTCCAAGCATAAGGCAAACAATGCCTATCCTTGGGATCCTAGCTTTGCAGGGCCAAACCCACCGTTTCACTAGCTCTTTCTACATCCTGCCGGGAGTATGGATCTGTATCTGTCACTCAGGCGGCTACCTGATCGTTAACAAGTGGAAAAGTCGTTTAACAGCGCGGGATCCTGCTTCTTTCATGGTCCCAAAGAGTTGGAACGAACCTATCTAAACCCATCCATCTTCATTCGATCGATATGGGATCCTTATTCCTTCTATAATTAAGAAAGAAGAATCTTATTTGTTTAACCGGCAACTACACTCCCTTTCTTTTGTCTGCATACTGGTAAGACTGATAGACTGTCATTCTATCCCTTTTCTTGAAAGTGAAAGAGCGGATATGATGGTTATGAATGCATTGATCCCACAGCGCTTTATTTAGCAAGCCATACAGTAGTCAGGTTATATGAAAGAAAACAGACCATGATATAGACAAGGGGCTAGATCGTGATAAGGGCTCAACTTCAAGTAAGCTATCTTAGTCGTTCGTACCCCGTACCTCTGGGCTACTTCACTGC
>NW_019646446.1:197937-220437 GCF_002806865.2 Cucurbita pepo subsp. pepo
AAGACGAAACCTTAAACTAAACCTTTTCCTATTTGACAGTGAAAGAAAGAAAGGAGACAGAGCATGAATGGAATGAGAGTTGACAGTGAAAGAGGGGAAAGAAAAGAAAGGAGATAGTCAGACCTTAACCTGAACCGGATGGGGTAAGTCAAAGACAAAGAGAATGAAAGAGAAGCAAGCGACTGAACCGATATGACCTTAACTACTTCCCCTGATGGAACTGGGTAAAGCATATTCTTTCTCCTGAGCCGGAACCTAACTGTAAACTGATTGTCCTCTCCCTATTTTGTTGGTCATTTCAGTCAAAGACAAGGGAAGGAAATAGGTCAAGCTATTTTCCTCTGAACCTATTCTATTTCTTCTTTCTCATTTCCTGATTGAACTCGGTAAACTCCTTTCTTTTCCTTCTTTCACTCTGTCTTCGTCTTCTCTCCTTGTTTGAATTCTTGATGCGTAAAACCCTAAATCGATATGAATGGAAGATGCCTCTTTCACTTCTTTTTCTCGGTCGAGCTCTATCAGACCCCATCTATGAAATCATGGTCAGCTACTCCGAGGTATCTTCCCTGTAGAACTTAGGCTGATATGAGCAGCAGAAAGAAAGGCACGTAAGCGATCGGTGGTTCAAGTTGCCGAAGGAGTCAACAAGCTTTGTGACAGAATCATGGAATTCAATGAAAGCATTCAAGCTGGGCAAAATGGGATGGTCTAAGAAGGCCGAAGAAGAATAGCTTGCATGTTAGAAAGAATTCTGGTTAACCATGAGATTGTCACTCTCTTCTTTCTCCGAAGCTAGAGTTCTGACTGGGACTCGAGTATTACTACCTAAAGGACGATAGGCAGATAGATAGGATTGATGTAAGCATTCACGTCCGGGTGGTTGAAAAGGTATGACTCAAATCTGACTTACTTGGCCCTAGCTTACTACTCCTACTGGGATAGTCGCTTAGGATGGCTAAGATAGCTAATATCGGCTCAGCTCATATTGGCCTGGCCTTATTCAACTACCAGCACAGGAAAATATAAGCACTAGGATAGAGAGGAACAACAGACGATAAGAACCGTATCGGACCTTACATCTATCTATAGTCCTCCGAGCGAGAGTTTGTTTGAGAAGCTAAAAGAGCAAAGAACGAATTAGCTCTATCAAGCCCCGTTTCCAGAATAGGAAAAGCCAGGGGAGAGGATAATAGCAGATGTAACAGTAGTGGTGGCATTCTCACCAGCCTTGGTAGCTCTATTGTCCAAGTCTGACTAGGAGCCTATTCGCATTCTAGGAAGAGTTGAAAGAAGTCCGAGGAAGGGTATCAATAGTAAGTAGAGGTCATACTATGTGATCTTTGCCTTTCTTTGTTTTCAGAGATATTTCCTATTTTTCAAGCGAGCTAGTGAAGTACCTCTTATCTTAGGAAAGCGGGTTCTAGCAAGCCAGTTTAAAAGTGGGGGCTCTAGGACAGTTTGAAAGTTTCCCAAGGAATATTGAGGGTGAAAAGGTATGACTCAAATCTGACTTACTTGGCCCTAGCTTACTACTCCTACTGGGATAGTCGCAAAGGATGGCTAAGATAGCTAATAGCTGCTCAGCTCATATTGGCCTGGCCTTATTTAACTACCAGCACAGGAAAATATAAGCACTAGGATAAAGAGGAACAACAGACGATAAGAACCGTATCGGACCTTACATCTATCTATAGTCCTCCGAGCGAGAGTTTGTTTGAGAAGCTAAAAGAGCAAAGAACGAATTAGCTCTATCAAGCCCCGTTTCCAGAATAGGAAAAGCCAGGGGAGAGGATAATAGCAGATGTAATAGTAGTGGTGGCATTCTCATTAGCCTTCGTAGCTCTATTGTCCAAGTCTCACTAGGAGCCTATTCGCATTCTAGGAAGAGTTGAAAGAAGTCCGAGGAAGGGTATCAATAGTAAGTAGAGGTCATACTATGTGATCTTTGCCTTTCTTTATTTTAAGATATTTCCTATTTTTCAAGCTAGCTAGTGAAGTACCTCTTAGCTTAGGAAAGCGGGTTCTAGCAAGCCAGTTTAAAAGCGGGGGCTCTAGGACAGTTTGAAAGTTTCCCGAGGAATATTGATATTGAAAAGAGCAGGTCCAGCAAGTTTGTTTGAAAGCCTTTAAGTATTCCCCGGTGCTTATGCACTAAAAGTCTCTGTCCCTGTATCGTCAAACTATTAATTAAGGTTACTTCTTTAATAAGTTGCTTACCCTTTCAAGTACTTTTGATCTTCATCCCACCGTGTAATATCTCTTAAGGTTACTTCTTTAATAAGTTGCGTACCCTTTCAAGTACTTTTGATCTTCATCCCACCGTGTAATATCTCATCTTCTTAGATCAATGGGAATGGTAGAGAATTAACTCCCCAATGGGATGAATAATCAGGCTTATAGCTTGACTAGTCTTCCACTAAGTTTACACCGTTCAACACCTCTGTACTGTAATTTTGACTTCCACGTAGCTACAGCTGCGGAGCTAAAAGCTACAACCGCTTCTTAATTATACGAGAACCTACTAGGTTTTGTTTTACTTGATTTATACTACTTACAGAGAACGTAAGAACCTTAGCCTCTTTGTTTCCCCTGCTTTAGTCGATTAAATGGAATCAATTTCCACTCCCTTTGTCATCTCGAACTATTGAACGATATCAAATCTTTCTATGTGAAGCTTCTATTCGAGGGCACTGACTCTCAGTCCATGTGCTGTAGTATCAACTGGCATAGGACCTTAACTAGACTCATATTCCAGTATCCTCTGATAGTCTAGCTTCGGCCTTCCCTGTCCAGCTCAATCTGATTAGCTGCCTTCTTCATTCAGCTCTTGTTTAGATATTGGATTTCATTTCTTTCTTTCAGTCTATGGTTCATATTTGAGTGAAAATTGAGCAGCTTCTTTCTCGGATTCTCATTTCAAGGAGTGCAGCACCTATCTTTCTTTCTTTCCTATCCCTTTTCTTTGCGTAAGCTTAGATTGACCTTACGTAATTCGGTCCTTTCTTTGCAACCAAGTCAACATATAGAAGGTTTAACCGCTAGCCGGAAAGTGACGGTTATAAAGATCTCGACTGAAAGGGGAGGAAGCAACTGAGCACTTGAACGATCTAAATGAAGCTAGTTCGGAGTTTCGTTTCCGGTTGTCCTTGAATTGAATAGTCATTTAGAAAGTTAGTCTACTTTCTCTAAGGTTAGCTTGAAAGCAGTATGGAAGGAATTTATATGTAATAATATCGATTCATACAAAAGTCTCTTCATAAAAGATGTCCAAGTCTATTCACCAAATTGAGATCTTCGGAATCAAAAGCAATAAATGAGTTGGCCCCTTCCTTGTCTCCCCACTCTCTGGTTCAACTTTAGACGGGTCTATTTGAACACCCTAATATCTTCTAAGACACGATCACCGCTGCCTGCCGATCATTAATATCGTTGAACTTTAATCGGTTGATTTACCGACGTGGTACTTCTACTCCGCCCGTAACTGGCTGGCCCCTTCTTCTCTGCTTTTCCTAAGTCCGAATTGAAATAGAAATCAGATCAGAAAACATCTCACAAACTACCGAAATTTAGAACATAGTTAAGTCTATAAAGTAGGGGCTTCGTACACTGTGCTGTATCAGGTCAAAGTGGAGATTTGGAAGAACTCCTATATCCAATGAACCCCGGTGTATGTGTGCCGCAACCTACTGTATAGTCAACCTAGCGGGGAATAGATAATCTTGCCCGATAGATAGGCATATTCAAATCAAGATTCAACAAACCCATTAGGAGTTCGCCAATTTGCTCCCGGACAGAGTCGAGCGCCAAGTCTCCCAAGCGCTCTTCCCTTCCTTCCATCTTATGGGGAGTCAATCCGGGCAAACGTCCAGCCCTCACACGAGAATGTCCAAGGGAAAGGACAAGCTCAGATTCAATATAAATTGTTGAGTCAGGAAAATATGCAAAATGGAATAATCTCAAATAGAGCAAGAACAAATTCTTTATCAAAGTATGGAATAGATAACTTATTATTAGAGGCACCAATCCCAATCCAAATGGGAGTGGTTGGCAGAAGGAAGGGATGTCCTCCGGTAAGCCTGGCGGTAGCTCAGCTCCCTCCCCAAAAGATTTGAAATGTTCATATATAGAAAGAAAGGAGGCACCTCTAAATTCAAGATAGCCATTAGAATTTGGCAAGTGAAGATAGACAAGAGTTTCTTCCTATACGAAAAGGGTCGTGCTACCCAGGTCAGGGGTACTATACCTGAGACTTTGTCGGCTCCAGAAGCATTTCCCTCGCCCTTGTTGGTCAAAGCCTTGCTTTTACGCCGCGATCGGTAACGTCTTCTGGCAAGTTCCAAAACTTGCGCCAAGCTATATTCGCCCCAGATCACCGGGGATTTATCCTCCTTTGTCACGTAAGCGGGGACCCCAACCCTGATTAGCTTGCACATGCAGGCTTTCCAACTCGGGAAAAGCAGCCCGCACCAAACTACTCACATAGTCCTTTGGTGAAAGGTGTTTTTCACTCCTACGTGATTGATATTGAAAACCACCAGAATGATGCGGCTCTCGACTTATCAAAATCAAAGTACAGTGATCTGCTTTAACTGCTGAATGACTTCCAAGACACATTGCTTCTTCACAATGGCTCAGTGTAAAAAGTCAATAACGAAGAAGCTTTTTTGTGCCAGTTTTCTCAATTGAATGAATTGTGTGATATCTAAAATGCTGCTAAAGAACACATGACCAAGATACTATATGTGTTATTTTGTTTGGGGAAGATCAGCCTGAGGTAATTTCCTTAGTAGCTTTGATCCGTTGAGCGGCGGCCCTTCTACTCGGCACCGTCGGATCACTAAGGCCGGCTGTTCGTACCTTTCGATCTGACTTACTAATTAGCTTTTGGCATATTCCTTCCACTAGAGGAATTTTCCTTACCTATCCCAACAAGTCCTACCAGCAGCCTATCCTATTCTCTGCTCCCGAAGAGCCTAGACTAGACCGGTCGATCGTTGAATGAACGAAGACTTCCCTTATCTAATACNCTATCCTATTCTCTGCTCCCGAAGAGCCTAGACTAGACCGGTCGATCGTTGAATGAACGAAGACTTCCCTTATCCAATGCTGTCTTTCAATATGGAAACTCTTTTCTTTCCTATTCTTCCGGGTCGATGCTAACTAAAGTCTGAAGGACGCCCAAGGGGTTCCAATCTTCCAAATTCGAGGAAGAGATTCAATGGGTGCTGGCATTTCATGCCTTGGTGGCCACTTTAACCGCTGAATGACTTCCAAGACACATTGCTTCTTCATAATGGCTCAGTGTAAAAAGTCAATAACGATGAAGCTTTTTTGTGCCAGTTTTCTCAATTGAATGAATTGTGTGATATCTAAAATGCTGCTAAAGAACACATGACCAAGATACTATATGTGTTATTTTGTTTGGGGAAGATCAGCCTGAGGTAATTTCCGTAGTAGCTTTCATCCGTTGAGCGGCGACCCTTCTACTCGGCACCGTTGGATCACTAAGGTCGGCTGTTCGTACCTTTCGATCTGACTTACTAATTAGCTTTTGGCATATTCCTTCCATTAGAGAAATTTTCCTTACCTATCCCAACAAGTCCTACCAGCAGCCTATCGTATTCTCTGCTCCCGAAGAGCCTAGACTAGACCGGTCGGCCGTTGAATGAACGAAGACTTCCCTTATCCAATGCTGTCTTTCAATATGGAAACTCTTTTCTTTCCTATTCTTTCGGCTTGATGCTAACTAAAGTCCGAAGGACGCCCAAGGGGTTCCAATCTTCCAAATTCGAGGACATATCCTATTAACTAAGGAATCCCTTTTCTCATGGAGGAGCCCGTCGCACTTTCACTTTTTTCGCTAGCATGATGGATAAAGAGCTGTGAGAAGACGATCAGGGTTGTAGCATATTCTATTAACGACACACGGGGAAGGTTTGGCGAAGGTGTCCTTCTAAGAGGAATTGTACCATTCTCCATATGTGCCATGGCCGGAATGAAAACAGAGGGAGTCGTCAAAGAAAGATAACTACAAAGAAGGGTGTCCCTGTAACTGATATGAAAATTCTTTTTACCCAGCCAGAGAGAATGAACGCTCAATCCCCTTTGGCATAGATCAACTTCGCCTTTCAATAGATGAATATTTTGTAATATCTTTGTTGCTCAACTGATCATTTCTACCACTTACTTATGCTCTCCCACTTTTCTTGGCTAATTTTGGAGATTCAATGTTCTTTGGTTTCAATGGATAAATAAGAAGGAAAGATGGAGCCAGGGCTACGTTCTTATTAACTAAGGAATCCCTTTTCTCATGGAGGAGCCCGTCGCAGTTTCACTTTTTTCGCTAGCATGATGGATAAAGAGCTATGAGAAGACGATTAGGGTTGTAGCATATTCTATTAACGACACACAGGGAAGGTTTTGCGAAGGTGTCCTTCTAAGAGGAATCGTACCGTTCTCCATATGTGCCATGGCCGGAATGTAAACAAAGGGAGTCGTCAAAGAAAGATAACTACAAAGAAGGGTGTCCCTATAACTGATATGGAAATTCTTTTTACCCAGCCAGAGAGAATGAACGCCCAATCCCCTTTCGCATAGATCAACTTCGCCTTTCAATAGATGAATATTTTGTAATATCTTTGTTGCTCAACCGATCATTTCTACCACCTACTTATGCTCTCCCACTTTTCTTGGCTAATTTTGGGGAGTTAAAGTTCTTTGGTTTCAACGGATAAATAAGAAGGAAAGATGGAGCCAGGGCTAAGTTCTTCCTCGATCCATGAAAGTACATATTGTAGTTTCTTGTTATGGAAATCAATCTTGTTTAGATCTAAACCCAATACGATTTCTTAACTTTACTAGAAGGTTCGCAGTAGCCTGCGCTTAGTCCCTATATTTCCAGAAAGCCAATCCTGAAGAGGCGCTTTGTTTCCATACGCATGTCAAAATTCGCAACAGGGGTTAGAGTACGTGCCGGTGCCAGCTCTGGTTCCGCCATTCAAGGTTGATTCACCTCCGGAGCAGGGGAAGGCGACTCCCTTGGAGGCAGATTTAGATCGATCTCATTCTTTGGTAAAACAAAGGAAGGATTCCCATCACATCATACAGTAAACCAAAAGTGAAAGCGACGATTAGCAAGCAGATCGGGTAAAACGGAATAAACCTAATTTGGAAGATCCACTTGACTTGTCCAAAAAGAACCAAAAATAATGACATGGATAAATGAGCGCGAAGTCATAAGTTCTCTCTTGCGTTCTCGATCGGAAAAGAATACGAACAAAGAAGAAGAAGAAGAAAAAGCCCATTACGAAAAGGAGGATCCGCACAAAATCGATAAACAAAGAAAAAAGCTTGAGATCAATTCCAGTTGATTCTCAATCCCCATGGAAAGCTCTTCATGTCCTACGAAAACAAAAAGAAGAATGAGGAAGAAAAAGAGAAAAGAAAGATGAGACGATTCGAGATCAGCGAGTGCAATTCTCACGAGAAGGAGAAGCTCCTCCCTTAGCTAAGACTCGTTAGGCTAAACGACAGACAGACACATTCGAAAACTAAAGCGCAGCACCCAGAAGAGTTGGGGTGGGAATGGCAGACAGAGAAGAGATTAGAAATTAGAGAGAGAGCACAAAGAAGTGGTTTGACTCAAAAGCGCAAGAAAGAGAGGAACTCATTCAAGCAAGCTAATTCGACCTTTGTAAAAAGACAGAGATTAATGTAGACAGATTCCAGTGGCATTTCGTTCCACTAGAGAGAGAGAGAAGGTTCGCTTTTTAGGCTTGTGAAAGAAAGAAGAAAGAAATTTGCCTGAACCTTACAAGTAGTGGGCAATGAAAAATGCAAGCATGGTTTGGGGAGGGATTTGTTTTTACAGAGAGCCGTTCAACAACTCTCATCTTTGGATGATATCAAGAGAAAGAAGAGAGTGACTTTACCGCTTTCCTTTCCCGTCTTGGATCGCCTACTAAATCTCTTTACGTTCTCCGTTTCTGGTCAAGAGAAAGAAAGTAGGAGTAGCGGGTACTATTGGCGACCTCTTCTTGCCCTCTTCCTATATGACGGGGGTTGAGGCGAGAAATGGCTTGAACGGGGGGAGTCGTGCCCATTCTCTCTCCGGGCCAACCTTACACAGCGAAGGATGAATTCTTATCGGAGCGTATACGAGCGAGCGGAGCCCAGGGAACGGGGAAGCCCTAGAAAAGAAAGATCGTCGCTGCAAAATGGATTTGAGTTTCGGGCTCGGGCAAGACGATCAAGTAGATATTCCACATTTTCCGTGACAGGTGGTTGTCGTAGATAGGAGCGACTTTCTTGTGGTAGTCATTTCGAATGATCACATATAATGCAGATTCTTTACGCCCCAATAAGCCAGTCACAGACAATAACTCAACCGGACATGAGAGTTTCTTCTCATCCAGCTCAGGAAACCTTTGCCGAACCGAAATCAGATCTCAGATTGACTGAAGTCGCAAAAAAGCCTATTTGGGGGAAGAGGCCCATTCCCATTTTGTCTAACTTTGCTAATGAACAGATGTGGAAAGTTGCCTATCAACCAATGATCATTCTTTTGGCAAGTATTTGACGATTAAGATTTGCTATCAAGCTTTTTGGGAGATTTTGGGCCGAAGATCAGCACAGATTTTGTCTTCTTTGGTCGGGTGGCGGGTGGAGAATTAGAAAAAGCATTCTTCGCGGATTTGTTGCACTTTCTTAGTCTTTCTTCAAGGCCTGGTAATCTACCAAGAAACATTGAATGGTGATGTTCCCCATTTACTCGATCTTTTTTTCTTCCAATTTCGGCGTCACCCAGCTCCACGGGAAAAGGAAAAAGATAAATAAGAAGAAAAGGCGAAACGTTCGTACAAAGTCAACCTCTTCCGACAATTCTAATAGTCTCACTCAAGAAGCTCCCTCTCATTGGAATTGGCTTTACTCCTTCCGAATGCGACAAAGCAAAGAGAATTACCTCTCCAAAAGAAAAGGCCTTCCATAAGATGGGCAATCGACCCCCAAGAGTTCCAATGAACCAGGACCCTTTACCCCAGAACAGAATAGAATCTGAAACTTCCAGTGACTTAGTCAGTCAGTCATGCAGTGGAGGATTTTGAGAAATGTGCCCGAATGTCCCCCCTACCCCCATAAGACTCTCGAAAAAGAGAAAGAGGATCATCAAGTCTTTCTTCTCTTCTTTCATGTGGAAGAGGGTCATCCATACAGAGAATTCGACAGACAAGACTACGGCTACCACAGATTCTTTTCTTCTTTTTGTTTTGATGTCTTTTTTCTTTCAACCCTTTAACCACACTGACTTTGGAATGAAGGAGATCTTGACTTTGCTCAAAGAAAATTGGCCACAGAATTATTGATCAGACAGATGAACCGGGTCGATCGGAAGACTGACTTCTTTCCCCCCTTGGCCCTTGCCGCCTGCAAGAGACTTGGTGGCAACAAACCCCACGTGCCCCTGAGATTACCCAAAGAACAATTGGAGGGAGGATTGATTCTCCTTTTTGAATTAGAATTTGCCTTCCTCTTTTCTTTTACCCCAGCAGCTACAACAAGACAGACAGATATGGGACTTTTTTCCTCTTTCGACAAATCAGCAATTTCCCCATTTGACCCACCANTGTGTAATCGGAGTGTAGCACCTCTCTTTATGGGCCTCCTCCACAGATGTAACAAAAAGTGGAATTCTGTCTGTCTATAAGCTTGTGACTGGATCCGCTAGCGCTGGTTCGATTCCTGCCTCAAAATGAAAGGATCTACAGGGATTTTATGCTTCTCATCCATTCTTTGAGTGAGTCGGGTCATAGCATCGGTTGGCTTGCTTCACCGGTCTGGCTCATCGGCTGATTAATGACTAAAGCGGAGTCGTAGAGGTTCTGACTTTTCAATGGAAGTTGAGCTCGTCGTGCTGCCCGTGACGTGAGTGATCGTTGACCCTGCCCCTTTCTTCTTTCTATTTGTGACGTCGAGTGCTTAAGTGAGAAAAGCGGTCTAGCAGATCCTGGTAATGATTCTCTAACTGGGACATCTGTCCTTTTCACCTATATATATCTATGTGCTCCTTATCCTTATACGTTACATCATTTTTTATAGAAAGAGAGAGATGACCAAGCCGACGATGTCATAGATTAACCAAAGAAGAAGCTGTAAAAAAGAAAGCCTACTTATTAAGCAATTTGAGCAGCATATATATGTCCCACCACTAGTCACTCTGTTGGTTAGCTGAGAATGAATGTGAACCAATTCTCCTTACCTGCGAGCGAGGTCGACTTCTAGGAGTTAGATTAGAGTCCCTAAGTAGCAAGAACAAGGTTTAGATGTAGGATTTTGATTACAAGGAATGAACCAAGACGGGGGAAGGAACAAACAAAAAGAGTGGGGTTTCCGAACGTTAGTGGGGAAGGACGTCGCATGTGCTGTGACGGACAAGCTCTATTAACTTTTCCAGGTTCAAGAGAATTAATGGGGAGTCTTTCCTGATGATTTAAGGAAGAAAAAGAGAAATGAAAGCGAAAACAAAGAAGTTCCCGGAGAAGGGACGGAAAGAGACAATGGAATTGTGAGACCAATAGGTTCATGAGCTGGTTTGATTTGCTAAGATCAGTTGGCCGGTCATCCGCGATAAGGGAAAACACAGTAAACAAGGAAATAAATCATTATTCAAAGAAGAAGAAACCTGAACAAAAACATGAGAGGAAATGAAAGACAAAGAGAAAGACGAAAGCAAGACAAGACAAGATTCATTCTTACAGGAGAGGAAATTCATGAAAGAAGGAACCGGAACCGATAGGACCTGAACTTGACAGTTAAAGAATCAAGGGAGACGAAAAGAAGAAGAAGAAACCGAAAACCTGAACCAGATTGAACTGTAAACTAATTCGCCTCTCCCTACTTACTCCTATTAATGAGACTGAACGAACTCCTATTGAACTGTAAGAAAAGATATGAATGAGACCTCACTCCTTTCTTTCACTCTTTCACATAGGCTGGATGAGAATCAGGTAAAGCTCTGTCAGTGAGTTTGCTTCTTTCACGAGGGTTGAACTATTCTTGAACTTACTCTCCTGTAAACACTATCGATTTATGAGTGAACTGTCAGTCAATCCTCAAGATTCATTCTATCTCTCCCTTATTTTTTGGGATCAAATCTAGTAAAGGTAATTAATTCATTATTAAGTCAAGACTATCGAAGAATCAATTCGACTTAACTGTAAGTAAATCCGAAAGATTCCTTCTTTCTCTTTCTCTTCTCCAGATTGAACTCGTGTAAAGACCATAAAGAAATTGATTCTATCCTATATGACTGTAAAACCTCGTAATAGCTTTTTCCCTAACAGCAACATATGAAAGCTAATTTATTCTATCCCCATATAACTGTAAAAGTTCGCAAGAGATTTTTCCCTAACAGCTGAAGCTGAAAGCAAAGAAATTCTATCCCTATATAACTGTAAAACCTCGTCAGAGGTTTTTCCCTTGGTAAAGCAGCTTCAATCAAAGAAATTCTATCCTCCCCCTTATTTTTAGGGATAAAAGAGAGGTATTTAGGGCCGAGGTAATTAAGAAGGAAAGACTAAACTCCTTATTCCTTCTCCTTCACCTGATTGAACAAGGTAAACTGGATGGAGGATGATTCTTTCACTCTTTTACTCGACTGTAAACTCGGGGTGAACTACTGATCTTTCTCTTTGATTCTATTCTGCTTGACTCAACCAAATTCAATCAAGATTTGCTCATTCACCTGGCTTACTTGATTACCTGACTTATGAGATTTTCTATCCCATTGGCTGACTCATTACTGGCTTAGAGGTTAGAACGTTAGAGAGGGTATTCCTATACCATCCTTACTTATTCTATCTTTGCTTTATTTACTTCTTACGGATACAAGGAAGAGAACCTGGTTTTAGGGTTGGATTACTAACTCAAAGTCTGCTTACAGGATTAGCTGACTACGCTGGGTATACTGGATTAGCCGGTTTGTCAGCGGAAGAACCTTCCTTTCTTTTTCCCGTTGGAATTCATTCCTCACTACTCCTTGCTGGTGAGCTTACTTCTACAGTACAAGGGGGGGACTTATATATTATTCTATATCTTTTTGATATCGCACTGATAATAGAACCAGGAGACTAGCTATAGCTCTTGCGCGCTTCCCTGCTTACTCCACTTCCTTCGTGTCAGCGGTATAGAATAGATAGCTACGGTTGTTTGGTGTCCCAAGTTTGTACCGAGAGAGAAGAGAACTTACTCACGCTTTCCAGNTGCTCACGCTTTCCTGGCCCTGGACTCCTGTGATTACCAAAACAAAGAAAAGTCAAAGAAGACAGATGCTTTCTTCGTTCGGCCCTCATTCCCTTCCTATCCGCAAAATCAGGTTCTTCAAGGCAGG
Organism: Cucurbita pepo subsp. pepo; assembly: GCF_002806865.2. Taxonomy (NCBI): domain Eukaryota; kingdom Viridiplantae; phylum Streptophyta; class Magnoliopsida; order Cucurbitales; family Cucurbitaceae; genus Cucurbita; species Cucurbita pepo. The sequence goes on from NW_019646446.1 coordinate 210,323, forward strand.
AAAGACTGAAAGAGGAGAGTAGTCTTACCGTTTCTCTTTCTGATCCCCCAAACAAAAATGCTACATCCGAAGCAAAGTGGATCTGCCAAACTAAACTCTCCTTACTTAATAGAAGGGTCTCACCCCACCTTTAGAGCAAGGCTTTTCCGGCTTTACTGACTTAGCGGAATAATCAGCTGACGCAACTCTTGGTCAATCTGTTTTCATCTACTTATACTTAGCTTCGGTATCGTACCTAAGAGAATCTGAATCAAAAAAAGTACCTGGACCTCTGTATCCAAGATCACGATATCCGGAATTAGTGTTGGAGGTCGATTCGGCTACCCCACCCTTATTATAGAGGAGAGTTTGGGACTTAGTTGCCCTTGGTTAGGAGGTTGACCCTCATAAAGGCCTTTCACTCGAAAAAAAGCCTTTAGCATCTTCATTGCCTCTCGTACGTTCATGATATTGCTTGAACATGGCGCTCAAAGAAATTCACTCTAATGGACTTAGTTAGCTTGCTCGTGTAACAACTCTCTTCAAATAAGCTTGCTACCTTGATTTCTGACTTGAATATAGACCTTTGTCCTATTCTTTTATCGTAACCTTCCTTGGGTATTGCCATATACCTCTTCCCTCCTTCGGCATGAAGAACGAGGAATTCCTCCTTATGGTATCGTATTCATTCTCCCATTCACGCCTTTGTTATATGTTCTAATGGAATTTCCTTTCGTAGGCTCAAAAAGGGGTCGGTCATTCTTCAGATCTTTGTTGATTGGCCGGCTGCTGGGATAACCTATTTGAAAGAAAGAGATTTGTCTAACGTCTTGGTGTACCGAACTTGGCTTATACATTCTCGTACTATACTGCATCTGCCAGCCGAACAAGTAAGGGATTCCTCATCTGCCAGCCGAACAAGTAAGGGATTCCTCCTCCGGTGTGCTGGCTCCTGCTTTGCCTGATTGATTGATTGGCTATTGACAGAGAAGACATCTATGTTATACCAGCGGACGGAGCAGACATGGCAATCAAAAGAATGAGCCAAAACCGAACAAGCAAGGCCCCACGACCTAAGAAGCTTGCGGGAGAGTTTAGAGTTTCCCGACAGGTCGATGTACAACCGACAGGTGAATGCTTTACCAAACTCGTGTACAACTCCTTGAATGTGTATTGATTTTCGCTTAAACCATGCTTGGGTTCCTAAACTCTTTCTCCCTCCCCTGTGAACAAACTCAAAACCATAAAGAAAATCTCTCTATAAAGCAGAATACAGATGTGCTGCAGAGAAGGAAGAAAGAAGAATGAATGCTATGAGAGCTTGGACGGAATGAATAAGGTCTAGGGGAGACAGACCGCCCTTTTCTAACATGTGACGGGAAGAGACTAGTCAAAGAAAGATTACTGCTGTAAACTCGCAATATATACATCAAAATAAGAAGGAGACAGAATATGAATGAAGGATTGAAGCATCTGACCCCGGGCTCTGGAGATGAATACCGAAAGAGCTTACCGGATGCACCATCGACCTCAGACAGACAGCTCGACCGGGCAGGGGAAAAACGAAAACAAAACGTAGTGGGTGAGCAGCAAATACCAATGAAGACCAGACCTGGAATTTCAAACAAGAAAACGTAGTAGCCTAGCCGCAGAGGGAGATTCTCCAGCTCCACTCCTTAACTATATAGAGTGGAAAACTACGCTTCAAAATCAAGCCCAAAAAACGAGACTTTTGAAAGGTCCTACTGATTGACCCACTAAAGCCATGAAAGTGACCTTTTGGATTAGAAAAATGGCCTCTGAGACCCGAACCCGCATTGATCGAAGAGCAGCTAACAAAAGGGCGAAGGCAGGATGAACAAGAAAATAGCCGTAGACAGATGGAAAGACCGGAGACCAGAGACCGTAAGAAAACATCTATTTTTTGAAAAAGACAGAGAGAGATTAATGTGTACGGATTGAGCCAATGTTTTCCAAAATGCCAATACGAGAAGCAGATTCGACTTCTATAGATTTTGCACCTTCAAAAGTTCCAGGCTGAATTACAGAAAGAGATGAATGTTGACTTCTTACTGCTACAGGGGAAGAAAGAAGAGAGGAACTAATTCAAGCTAATTCGACCTTTGTATTGTATAGGGCCTGGACGGGACGAGTACGACATATTCAAGGGACCGATCCATCTCATTAAAGGATTTTGGGGACAGAGCACAGACATCAGACCAATCGATTAAACTCATTATTGTAGAGTTTCCCGGGGATGTATTGAATTCAAGTCATTCATGTGTGCCGATTTCCTTATGCTTCACTACCAAATGGGTCCCAACCTTCTGTGAACCTTAGCTGATCATCCATCAAACTATGCGAAAGGAGAGAGACGAACGAAGCTGCGAGACTGGAAAGGAGAGAAGAGAAGCGAAGCCGCGAGACCGAGTTAAAGAAGGAAAAGGTTTGAGATTTTATCTTTCCTTCCTGTTCCGGATCATTAAAGGTGAAGGCAGAGTCAATTCATTGAATATGCTTAGTTTACAGTTCAAGAATAGAGGTTCAGGGCCGAAGCCGCTCGACTATAAAGAAGAGGAGTTCATAGCGAAGCTCAGCTGGAGAGATTCGATGCTAACATAACAAAGAAAGTAGGATACACACCTTTACCCTCCAAAACCCCTGTCTTCCGCCTACCAATGGGAGAGAGAACTTGTTGGACGTCTCGAGTGAATGCGGGAATGCCATACCGGAATGGGATACTAATGAAAAAAGCCAGAAACCAGACCATATATATGGTTGATATAAGAAGAAAGACTGACTCTCTTTGGGAGCTTGTAGACACTGGGCCACAAGTCATAGAGTGACGGCTAATAAGCTAAGTTAGTATACTAAGACGGAGGGAGCGAAGACGAAGACAGAGTTTACAGTGAAAGAAGAAATGAAGACGCTGCTTTACAGTCGAGTAAAGAAAAGAGATAGTTCAACCTGAACAGGAAGGAAGGACTTTACAGTGAAAGAAAGAAGGGAGACGAAAGAAGAAGAAATGAGAGTGAACTACTTCACCTTCAAGTGTTGAAAGGAAAGCCGAAACAAGAAGAAATGAAGACGCTGCTTTACTGTCGAGCTACTTACTCCTATTCATTCTCCTTCACTCATGAACCTTCTTTCTTGGACTCTCCTTTCACAGTAAACAAAGACTATCGATGCATTCTCTCAGCTATTTATTCTTTTTCTTGTCTTTCTCCTTACTTAATTGGACTGATTTCTGTAGGTCTGTTTGCTCATGAACTGGAACCGGAGCCTTCGCTACTGAATGAAAGACTCCTTATACTGTATTACCGGAAGTAGGTAAAGCAATTCTATTTCTGAGCCTCTTCTCGTCTCGTTGCTGCGCTCCTCTTTCTTTATTCAAACCCAAGGTAAACTCATTCACTACTTCACGAACCAGATTGAACTGTAAGAAAAGGGATGAATTCGACTTAAGACCCTAAACCTCCCCTGTCGGTAAAGCTGCTTCGACCCTGAACCTCTATGACCAGAAGTTCTTGTTCTAGGACTCTCCTGTAAACAAGCACTCCCTCCTTATGAATGATTCAGATGGAACAGTAAGAAAAGGTCAAGCTCCTTCCCCCTTGTTTTAGATTCTAGTCTCTGTTTCTTTTGTTCTTTCATTAAGGAAGTCAAGCTAGCTTTTTGATGGGAATATTACTAAACAGTGTTCAGTTATTGTTCGAGGCTTCACTCCTCTCTCTCGCTATCGGTCTCGCTCTTGAACTCAACTGTAAACACTCAAAAAACTAGAATGATCCTATCCTCTGTCTATTTTTAGGGATAAAAGTCTACCCTTCCCTTATTTTTAGGGATAAAATCTAGTAAAGGTAATGTTGAAGTCAATCCTATCGAAGAATCAATTCGACTTAACTGTAAGTAAATCCGAAAGATTCCTTCTTTCACTCTTGAACTTGGTCTCGCTCTTGAACTCCTTTTATTCAGTCTCCTTCACCGGACTATTTATTACTTCTGTCTGTGCCTTCTTTCCTTTCCCTCTTTTACTCTCTCCTGCCTGTAAGAAGGATGATTTCTCCTTAACTCACTTGTCCCTATTTAATTTATTCTCTTACTTTCTTTCTTTCTTTCTTTCACTGGGTAAAGCCTTTCTCTCTCCTTTACTGGCTTGCTTGAACTCAAACACTCCTTTTATTCTGTCTCCTTAACTACTGAACTTGTCCCTTCTTTCCCTCTTTTTCGTGTAAGGATCAATTATTTATTATTTAATGGATGCTTTACGACTGTCAAGTTTCAGAATTCAGAAGGAACTGGCAGGCCGGAACTGACTGGCTGGGTTGGAAGGAACTGGCTTTCTTGCTCGGGCTCCTCTTCTCGTCTCGTGGCTTCGCCCCTTTTCCTATGGGTTCTTTCTCCGTAACCTGAACTTGACATATGGCCGGTCTCTTCTTCTTCTTCTTTCCTTCACCTTCTATCACAGTAAACTCCGGAACTGCTTGCTTGGTTCTTTCTCCTTCACTCCTTCAGGAACCTTCAACTTCTTTCACTCTTGAACAAGGTAACATAGATTAAAGTCAAGCAAAGCATCTTCTCTTCTGTCCTGGCCTGGACTTTACTACACTTAACTTCTGGTCTCGAATCTCTTCTTTCTCCTGAAACTGAAAGTCAAGACTAAAGATGGCTCTCCCCTTCTCCTATTGAGAATCTTACTCTTTCACTCTCTCTTTAGGATAGGACAGGACCTTTTATTGGATTTGTGACTCTATTCCATGAGCTACTGAACCGGAACGAACCTCTCTCCCCTGCCCTTCCCTTATTTCAGGCGGTAAAGCTCCAGGACCCCATTTCTTTCTTTAACTCAGTCTTGAACTCGGGAAAGCATATGAAATGACTTGACTCTCCCTGACCAGTAAACGAAAGACTCAACTGAACTGCATTAGCCTTTCTTTCACTAGGGTTGAACAAGGTAAGCTGTTAAAGACTCAACGCAAGATTCTTTCTACTGAACTACTGCCCCTTACTTAACCCTGATCCTTCTTTCACTCTTTCACTAGGGAGGTGGGATTCCCTTATTTTATTGTATTGGTCTCACAGGCAGCACTAAGTTTAAGTCTCAGTTATTAGCCCAGATAAAGAAGAGAAGATGAGAGTAACCCAGCATTGGCCTGGCCTTCAAAGACTCTTTTCCTCTCTCTCCCTCCTGTAACAAGGATTCATGGGACTGATTTCACTCTTTCACTAGGTAAGGTAAAGAAAGGTCAAGCTCATTCACCTCTCCCTTCTTGAACTGTAAACTACTGAACCTATTCTGGACCAGCTCTTTCTCCTTTCCTCTCCGTCACTCAAGCAAGAAGGATGAATTCGACTAACCGTTTGTTCCCTTAGTCTTTGTTATTCTGAGGAAGTGATTGTTAACCTCTGCCTGATTTCACTCTTTCCGTCGGTAAAATCAGTAATAGGTGTTCTTTCCCTCACTCTCCTGCCTGTAAGAAAGAGTCATTCTCCTATTTCTTCTTTCTGTAGGTCCTTTGCTCCTTCCCCTTCCTTCACTGTCAAAGAGAAAGCCAAAAGAAAAGATTCATTCTCTTCTCCGCTCCTTCACCTCTCGGTTTCACAGCTTCGCTCCTTCTTTATTTTATTGTATTGATCTCGTTGCCCCGTTCCTGAGCTTATTCTTTCTGGTCTCATTGCTCCGCTCCTCTCCCTCTCGGTCGAGTTGCTCTGCTCCTTTTCTTCACTCTTTTTTACTCGTTAAAGCTATTTGAATGAAGAACCTGAACCGTAACCTCTATGCTCCTATCCCTCTTGGTCTCCCAATTGCATTGCCTGCCCCTGTAGGTAAAGCTGGTTCGCTTCGCTCCTGAACTACTCAATAACTTAACTTGTCCTCTTGTCCCTATTTCTTTCTTCTTTAACTGGGAAACTCGGTAAACTCTTTCACCTTTCCAGAGTCGGTAAAGCATATTCTTTCTCCGGACGGAACCAGAACCGGATTGAACTCATGAACCTCGTAAACAAGGCAAGGGTTTAACTATTAACTATTCGAGAACGAGGTCAAGCTATTTTACGGTCTCTTTCTTTCCCCTTATTCTCTTCCTATGAGAGAGATCCTTCACCTCGTAAACTCGGTTTCATTGCAAAGCTCAATCACCGTACGGTTTCATTGCTTCGCTCCTCTCCCTTTGGTCGAGTTGTTTCACTCCTGAACCTCTATTCCTTCCCTTCGCTACTTCCCCTTACCCGTAACCTTCTTTCAGGGTAAGCTAAGAAACTGAAAGAGAAGCTCAATCACTTCTACTTCTATTTATTCTTGAACAGTAAACTGGGGCGAGAGTTTACGACCGGACTGTCCCTTCTTTCTTTGACTCCTCTACAACAAGGTTTCATGGCTGAGCCCAGTCACCTGAACCTCGTAACCCTATGAAGTCAGTCAAAGAGGAAGTGGTTGAGACGAGAGCTCATTCACCTCTATTCCTTGACTTTATTGAAGGAGGTAAAGCACTCTCTTTTCTTTCACTCTTTCTCACAAGGTAAAGCTAGAGAATAAGATATTCCTTTACCAATTCTAAATCATCAGAGAAAGACAAGATGCATTCTCCGGGGAACCTATATGACGTTGTTGCCTTATTTATTGAGTTAGCTGGACTGAACCAACAATCCGGGGGACAAGATTCTTTCTCCTATACCTTCTTCAAAGACGAGGTAAACTAATTCATTGACTTGACTCTCTCTCCCTCCCTCTAAGAAAATCAGACTCTCGATTCCTTCTCTGTAACCTTTGATGATATTACCAGATTGGCAGGGTAAACTGGCCGGGCCGATTCATTCTACTGATCTTTCTAAGTTCTTTACCTGGACTATTACTGATGAACCTCGGTAAATGGATAGGCTGGATGAGAAGAGGGTCTTGATCCTCAACCGTAACCTGATCTTGAAAGATTAGCTGATGAACCTGAATCCATTCTGTATGGTCTCATTGCTGAGCTGCTGAACCTGACGAGAATGAAAGGAAAGAAGAAGAAACAAAAAAGAGAAAGCCGAACCAACCCGACACCCCTTTCCTCTGCCTTCACTGTCAAAGAGAAAGAACTACTCTACTCAGAGGCATTCTCCTTTTCTTTCTTTCTGGCTGGGGACTGGACTAGCTTCTCTTCTCAAGTGGGTTCATTAGCTAATTAATGGACTCCCTCTCCCCCTATCGGTTATTTGTCTCGTTGCTGAGCTCATTCGCCTCTTCTTTTCTTTTCTGTATTCTTTTACTCGGTAACCTCCTGAACTGAATCACCTGGGCTCGGCTCCTTCCTTGGGCTCTAAACAGCTTGGTTGTTTGGTTCTTTCCTTTCTTCTTCCTTCTTAACTTGCTCCGGCCGTACGTAACCTCTTCTTGTCTTGTTGTCTTGCTTTCTTTCTTTCTTGAACTGGGTAAACGCATTAACCTGTCTGGTCTGTCGGTTTGTTTCCCAATTCTATTGCCTGAGCTACTGTCCCTGATTTCACTGGGTAAAGCAGTTGGCTGAGAAGAAGGGAGTAAGTAGGTTGATTGAGTAAGCAAAAGGAGACTCAGCAAGAATGATCCTTCTCTCCTTCCCCTTGGCTTCGGCCCTTTCCTATTAATGTCATTATCCTGAACCTACACCTGACGAAAAGAGAGAGCTGCATTCTGCTTTCTTTACAGTTCTAGAATGAGAGTGCCGGAACCTCACTCCTGTCGGTCTCACAGCTTCGTTCGCTCCTTCAGCTTTTCTTTCCTGTATTCATTCCCTGAACTACTTCCCCGTAACCTATTGTATTCTGATTCTTCTCTTGCCTGCTTGCTTATTCATCAAGTGTTGAAAGTCACGACTCCTTATGAAGAAAGGGAACTACTTGACTACTTTACGGAACCTATTTCTTTCTTTCTTTCTCCTTGCCTTATTTCCGGAGGTAAACTGTATTCTGATTCTGGAATTCCTTTACTCTCTCTCCTGTAAGAAAGATTAATGAGACAGAGTTGACTGTTCAGGACTATTACTGATTAACCGTAACAACCTTATTAAACTCTGACGTACCATTTATTAAGAAATGTTATCCTCTGTCTATTTTTCGGGGTATTTATGAGGGTTTCACTATTCATTCTCCTTCACCTTCCTTTATACACTGGGAGTTTTTTAAGGGACTCTGACTTATTGTTTCAGGGATCATCAATCGCCATAATGACCAGAGCAAGCCAAAGGCAGGCCAACCTACGCCTTTTCCTCACCGTCACTGCCATCTCACGACTTGGATTCGAACCACTGAAGCTACTTTCCCTTTAGTAGATCGTGAGTGGGTCTGTCGTCCTCCTCATTATAGTCCTCCTAAAATCAATAGCATTTCGTCGGAATAGATCCTGTCTTTTCACCTTAGTAGTCCTATGCATAGTCAGTACTATAGCGCCAATCATGGCTACTAATAAAATCAGACTAGAAAGCAAAAACCAGACGGAATAGTAGGTATAAAGTAAATTGCCCAATGTTTCCAAATTAGTCCAACTTCGTACCTTTTCGGCATAAACCGTATATCTGAGAGAGGTCGTATTTCTTTGGGTTGGTAGTAACGGAATGGTTTCATTATCTAAAATGAAGAACATTTCCCACCAAAAGATCAGTCCAATAATACCACTCACTGGTAAATAGCGCAAGACTGATTCGTGAATCTCCGCTATTTGAATATGGAACATCATAACAACGAATAGGAATGAAACGGCTATAGCTCCTATATGAACTACTGGGAAGATCATAGCGAAGAAGTCAAGACTTAACAAAAGAAGTAAACCTGAAGTGTTGCAAAAGACTGGGATGGGAAACAAAACGGAATGTACCGGATTTCTAGCACCTACAACCATCAAACAAGAGACCAAAGCTGGGCTCGACAAAACGGAAAGTATCATGGTACGTCGTCCTTCCCTGAAATGGAACTTTCATGCTGGAGCAAGAACTAGCGTGAAAGTGGATCTATTACGACCAGCGCGGTTGTTCGTATTTCATTTTCTTCTTCCAAGTCAAGCCCCTCTTAGAAAGCACTCGCTGAGTTACTTACGGAATCAATCTCAAATCTCTCTCGACGCCGAGAATTTGTTATGTTTCCAGGTCGATCAGAGGTTCGGCTTGCTTCTCCCCCACCTTTTAGCGTTATGGGCCCCTGAAAGAAGAAAGAAACCCGAAAGAAAAAAGAAAGAAGAGAAATTAGGCCATCTGATACTGATAGTCGACTGCTCTATAACGGGCTTACCCGTTACCTGGGCTCTGCTCGCTCGTATACGCTCCGATCCTGCAAGTAATAATAGACAAACTCTCTTTCCTTGCCTACATTAAGATTGAAAACTTGTTGAAAAAGGCAATCAATCAAATAGTGAATCAAGATCTAGATGGATCCCTATCTTTATCTCTATCCACGGCGATACCGCTACATATGGATAGAAATCGATCTATGAATCGATCTAGACGAGACTCGAGACGGATAGATATGTCCGAGCGAGCCGATCTTTATATGTTTTGGCCACGGCCGTTTGCGCTCCGAAGAGGAAGGTTTGGATCTTTCAATCTTATGTCGTGAGGGATGTGCCCTATCTTAGGTCCATAAGATACCACAGCTTTTAGTGTTCTATGATTCACCTCCGAATAATGAGTAGGTAGTTCGATCCTTTTGATTTTGCTCTTCATAGTAAACTGATGGGGGGATGCGGAGCAATAGGTATAATTACTATATAAGGAAGAGTTGTAAACTATAGGACTGATTCTTCGAGTAGGAAGATTTCGGTTTTTCTCCTTCCTTCTATTCGATAAGAATAGGGATTGAAAATGATACAAATTCCTCTTCATTCTGTTGTGCTCAGCGAAGGAACAGCCTAAGCATACTTTATCCGATCCAAACAACTTCTTTCTTCTTTCTAAGTCTGATTCTTGCATAGAAGAACGCAACTGTTGCAAAAACCTGGATTTTAGTAGTAGGCGGCATCCCCTCTTAGTTTTGAGTAGGTGGAACCATTCTGTTTTAGTTCTTCTCCACATTCTTACCGGGTGATCTAGGAATTTGCCTATGATTTTTTCAACTGAGATTTCGATATAGAAAGATCTCCTTATTTCTTCACCGCGGATTCTCGCGTCATTTTCTTTCAAAGATATTAGATC
>NW_019646446.1:225437-240844 GCF_002806865.2 Cucurbita pepo subsp. pepo
TTGACTTAAGGAAGGAAAGATGAAAGAAGAATGAGATTGAATTGAACTCCCTTCCCTGTCGGTCTCGCAGCTTGGCTCAATCACCTTGAAAGACAGTAAACAAGGTGGCTTCGCTCAAACATCAGGTAAATAGATGAAGTAGCTCTTGAACTCGGGAAAGGCTCAACTCAAGATTCATTCTCTTTGTCTTTCTTTTACCTTCTTTCATTCTGTAAAGCATACATATTCTCTTTGAGTAGCTCTTTTCTTTCTAGGATTTGCGGTGAATCCCCCAGTTAAGTATTTATGCATTAGTATAGGAACTCCCAATTCTCGTCTCGAGCAAGTATAGCCCTTTTCATCATGTCTTCGCATCTGCAGTAGCATTGTAGACATTCATAAACTGCAGCTCTTACTAGCATAATTCATCATTCATTCTTAGCGGATCAAATCCCAATTTAGGTTTATATAGTACATCCCAATAGAGAGAAGGCGACCATACATACTTGTTCAACTTATCTTTTTCAACCCGTGGATACCATGAGGGAGGCGTGGGGCCTTGGAAAGTGTATATAAGCAGTAGGGGTAGGGATTCGGCAAATACTCCAGACGTAGAGCACGCGGAGCCTTGGAATCTAATTAACCACAATAGAAGTCAATCAGTAACAGAACCTTCCGCAAAAGGGTCTAGTAGGGGATAAGCAGCTAGANGCACGCGGAGCCTTGGAATCTAATTAACCACAATAGAAGTCAGTCAGTAACAGAACCTTCCGCAAAAGGGTCTAGTAGGGGATAAGCAGCGTCATAAGTAAGCAATATATTGATTTTCAGCGGGAACAAACATCCATAGCATCGTCCTTTCGTCGGTAAGGATCAAGACAGGTAAGCTCATCGGTCCACACAGTTAGTTGTCCATGTACCAGTATAAGATTCAGCATCAGCAGCTACAGTGTCCCCTGCTTCCTCGGGTGGAACTAATTACTCCCGGTTGAGCAGTTACTCGTAATGCAAGATCCCAGTATCTTTGGTTTCATATGAAGGAAGAGTCTAATAAATCAATTTAGTTAGAATCTTTAACACCAGCTTTGAATACAACCACTACTTGCTAAAGAGACTGAACTCCGCAACTCAAGATTCATTAGAGTTTACTCCTATACCTCTCCAACAAATGAAAGGATGTTCGCTGCGCTACTGAAGAAGAATCATTAATGAGACTGACCCTCCTAAACTATCAGCTTCTATTCTATAAAGGAACCGGAACCAGGTTTCACTCTTTCATCACAAGCAAGGTAATTCATAAGTTAACCAACCCTACTTTCCTTATTCATTAGACTGAACCGACACCCTTTTCTTTCACTCACTCGACTGTAATGTAAGAAACAAGCAAGAATGATCCCGAACTCTCTTTTACTCTGTCTGCGTCTTCTTCCTTTGCTTTTCCTCTTTATTCATTCTTGTTAACTCCTTTGACTATCTATCCTTTAGAGTCTGAGTCGTTAAAAGAAAAGAGATGAATTACACTTAACTACTTCCCTCTCACCTCGTAAACTCGGTTTCCCAATTTCATTTCCTGAACCTCTTTCCCAAGGTCAAGCTATTTGAAGAACCTTTCTTTACAGGGGAGGAGAGAGAGTCAATTCAGTAACAATCCGGAACAGGAGAGCTTTCAATTCATTCAATGCCTACATCAACCAAAGACTCTACTTCCTCTTTTGCTTAGTGAGAATCTAAGGGTGACTCGAGAAGGAAGCTATCCATTTATGCCTTTGGGTTACGAGAAGAATAAATTAGGAGAGAAGCAGCTGGAAGTCAAAGAGAAGAATTATTATCATTGAGTTTAGTTGGTAGGGATGAGACTTTGTTTTTCTTTCACTCACTGTAAACAAACAAGGTGGCTTCGCTACTCGCTTTAGTCCGTTTCTTCTTATTCTTTTAAGTCAGGTTGATTTAAGGAAGTCAAGATTGAATGAAAAAGTATAGTAGGATTGTCGGAAGGAAAGAGAAGAGAAGAGGGGTTTGGTTCTTTCTCCTTCACCATAGAAGTTTAGCCAGCCTATTCTACAATGTCTCAAGATGTTAGCTGTTTGGGGTATTCTTTATTGGCATTTTGATTGATTGATTGATANAGATGTTAGCTGTTTGGGGTATTCTTTATTGGCATTTTGAATCAATAGGGAAAGGGGGATTGATTGATTCCCTACTGAACCTCGGTCTCTTTTCTTTCCTATTCTATTGGTCACACTTCGAACGGTTGGTTTTTCTCTTTCATTTGGTTAGTCTTTCTCTTTTTCTTCCTTGTCGGATTCTCGGCATAAAGGAAGAATCAGTCTCGTAATCAAATCATCATGAATGAAAGTCAGAAGTAATAAGGTCAGGTTAATAACTAATAAGGTAGTTCTGATCAGTAGCAGTTTTTTTGTTTGCTTACTCCTTTCTATCTTTAGAAACGATTCTTCTTTCACTAGTAGGGGGTTTCGATATTCTTTCCTCTCGCTAGAGGATTTACCTTCAAAGACTGTAAACTCGGTAAACTCATTTACCTTTACAGAANTCTATCTTTAGAAACGATTCTTCTTTCACTAGTAGGGGGTTTTGATATTCTTTCCTCTCGCTAGAGGATTTACCTTCAAAGACGGTAAACTCAGTAAACTCATTTACCTTTACAGAAGAAGAAGATAATATGAAATCAAAACGAACAAACAAATACAGTTGTTGAGTCAATTAAATCCTCTGTCTATATCTATTGGTCGAGTAGCTTCGCTCCGGAACCCTTTATTTAACCTGACCGTAACCTTATACTTTCATTCCCTCTTTATTCAAAGACAAGGTAAGATAGGCTTCGCTACTTCTCTTTTTCTTCTCTTTCTCATTCACCTCTTGGTTTCCCAATTCCATTACCTTATTCCGTTAAGGAAGGAAGGTTTAAGGAAAGATTAATAGTCGACTCGTTCACCTCTCTTTTCTTTGTAACTAGGCTTTTTAAACAAATAGAATTTACAGGCAGAAGAGTCAAATAGATAGCTTGAGCTCAGCTCGGTTCCTAAGACTTAATCCTTACCTACCCTTATACTGTTACTGTATTAACAGATTGAACTTCAAAAGCAGATGAGAGTCAGTCAGACAAAGAAGAATTTGGGGTAGAGCGGGGGATTCATCCAACTTACCTTCTCAATCACCTGGCGGTAAAGCAATTCTACTATATGCCGGAACCTGAACAACCTTTACACGGTCTCTTTTCTTTCCTCTCGCTATAGGTAGGTCGTCTCGAATCTCTTTTCTTTCTCTTGATTTTCTAGTGTGAGTTTTTCTTTCCTTGACCTTTGACAGTATTACCTTCCTCTTTTGCTTTCATTTTCTTCTCTGACTGATTAAACTTCTATCTTCAATACCTTTTGAANAAGAAAACGGATGCGCTAACGCCTTGACTTGAGATTTGGAAATGCAAATGAAAGAGGAAATAGAAAAATCAGTCAATTCCTTTCGAGTTTCGCCTTCACCCTTCCGTGCACCCGCCTTAGGTTAGGCGAGGCCGATCCCACGGCTAAGATAGTCGCTCCAGAGGTCGCCTGCTTCCGGCTTCGACCGGGAATCCTGCCAGTTCCTGGGGCAACCCCTATCAAAACCCCAATCAACAACCGGGGGCGGCTCAAGAGGCGCTGCCAAAGGCTAGCACAAGCGAGCGCTCCTAATTCCATTTGACCTGAGTGAGGGTTTGCAACAAGGGTGGGCTGTCTATTTTCTCCCCAACTAATTACCTGAATTGAATGAAGAAGGATTTTGACCGCTATCCCCATCCATCCCCTGAGGCACTTCTCAGGTAAATTCACACGTTAGTCACGCAGCAACTACGTTCAGAGTGTGAAAGAGGGCGAGTGCGGCCCTCACTTTGAAGAAATGAGAAATATGTATTCGGAAAGAGCCAATAACATTCTTTCTCAGGATCTGGAAATATCTGCGTAGATGGATGCCGAACCCCTCCACGAATGGATGGAGCAGATTAGAGATAACCCTACAATCTGCTAAAAAGTCTTTCGGCATAATACTACCGATATGCTATAAAAAAAGCAGAAAAGGTTTCCTCTCCCTCTCCCTATCTATGGATTCTGACTCCTTACTCCCTCTCCCTATCGGTCTCGCTCCTTCCTTACTCCTGACTCCCTCTTCTCCTTTTTTTCTTTCTTTTTTTTCGGTATGCCGCTCCGCGAGAAAGAAAACCAAGTGGGCTGTGGTGATGTCAGAATTGAGTTTTTCTACTTTCACTTGTTGAGGATATCGGGGAGACCCTTGACCTGGGCGGGCTCCCGCGCCCTTCTTTCTTTGTTTAGTTTGTTTATCTCGGGCCCTCTCGAGTCAGGTTCGCTGTTTGCTGGGCGCTTTTCTTGCTTTTTATGAAGTCGCCCTTTTTCTTTCCTTTCCTTCGTTTGTGCATCTTTCTTTCTCCCATGCTTTCCGTTGGTCAACAACCAACCACAGCTCTCTATAGTTCTTCACTACTCGTCCAGGAAGGAGTCTCTTTCTGTCTGGCTGGAGGGAATAATAATCATTTTTTCTCAATCAAGAATGCCTCAACTGGATAAATTGACTTATTTCACACAATTCTTCTGGTCATGCCTTTTCTTCTTTACTTTCTATATTCCCATATGCAATGATGGAGATGGAGTACTTGGGATCAGTAGAATTCTCAAACTCCGGAACCAACTGGTTTCACACCGGGGGAACAAGATACGGAGCAACGACCCCAACAGTTTGGAAGATATCTTGAGAAAAGGTTTTAGCACCGGTGTATCCTATATGTACTCTAGTTTATTCGAAGTATCCCAATGGTGTAACGCCGTCGACTTATTGGGAAAAAGGAGGAAGAAGATCACTTTTCTCTCTTGTTTCGGAGAAATAAGTGGCTCACGAGGTCTCGAAAGAAATATATTCTATTTGATCTCGAAGTCCTCATATAGCACTTCTTCCAATCCTGGATGGGGGATCGCTTGTAGGAATGACATAATGCTAATCCATGTTCTACACGGCCAAGGAAGCATCGTTTTTTAATCTCATTATGACTTGGTCGTTCGGAAGAGATTCTTTCTCGATCAGATATAGTAGAAAGCATTACAAGAGATAGATATATACCCCTTTTCAAATCCCCACGCGAAGAAGGACGTTCAGAAAGGTTATCGAGAAAGTCAATCGCTCTTTTTAGTGGGGAGGAATAGTCCGGGAAGGGAGCGAGACCAAGCCGAGGAGAGTAAGCCCTTCCCACGTGTAAAGTTGAATAAATTCATCCTCAACCAGAGAGATCAACCTGCGCCTTTCATTTTAGGCCGCCGGCGGCGCAGAACGCACTAATCCGCGACCAACAAGTTTTCCGAAACCAAACTGAAGAGAATTCTGACTTGACTAAAATGCTTGCTGAAAATCAACGAAAGAAGGAAGGTCTTCCCACGTAGTTCGTCGGTCAAACCAACGAGATTCTCCTCTCAAAGGAATAGAGAGATCTTTTTCTAGTTAGACTTCTATCAATGCAATGAAAGAACCATCCCTTCCTCTTTTTTTGTCCTGTCAGATAGAAAGAAAATGAGACCCCAGCCCTTCTTTACCACTTTAGCGGGGGTGAAGGGGGGGTTTACATACAACCGAGGCAAAGTTGTTTATGATTGAATCTCAGAGGCATTCTTTTCATTTGGTAGATCCAAGCCCATGGCCCATTTCGGGTTCACTCGGAGCTTTGGCAACCACCGTAGGAGGTGTGATGTACATGCACTCATTTCAAGGGGGTGCAACACTGATCAGTTTGGGCCTCATATTTATCCTATATACCATGTTCGTATGGTGGCGCGATGTTCTACGTGAATCCACGTTGGAAGGACATCATACCAAAGTCGTACAATTAGGACTTCGATATGGGTTTATTCTGTTTATCGTATCGGAGGTGATGTTCCTTTTAGCTTTTTTTCGGGCTTCTTCTCATTCTTCTTTGGCACCCACAGTAGAGATCGGAGGTATTTGGCCCCCAAAAGGGATTGGGGTTTTAGATCCTCGGGAAATCCCTTTTCTTAATACCCTGATTCTCCTTTCATCCGGAGCTGCCGTAACTTGGGCTCATCATGCTATACTCGCGGGGAAGGAAAAAGGAGCTGTTTACGCTTTAGTAGCTACCGTTTCACTGGCTCTAGTATTCACAGGCTTTCAAGGAATGGAATATTATCAAGCACCCTTTACTATTTCTGATAGTATTTATGGTTCTACCTTTTTCTTAGCAACTGGCTTTCATGGGTTTCATGTGATTATAGGTACTCTTTTCTTGATCATATGTGGTATTCGCCAATATCTTGGTCATCTGACCAAGGAGCATCACGTTGGCTTTGAAGCAGCTGCATGGTACTGGCATTTTGTAGACGTGGTTCGGTTATTCCTATTTGTCTCTATCTATTGGTGGGGAGGTATATGAAAGAACAAAACAGTGCATTGAGGAATTCAAGCTCGAAGACAAAGAGAACCGGGCTATTCCAAAGAATTACAGCAGCTTTCCTTCTTCCTTTAATTATTATATACAAAAAAGTCTCTTCCACTTTCCTACCAAATCTATCTGTATTCTGGCACATAAATTCAGGGATCGAAGAGATTATGGCAGATCATGTTCACCAAGAAATGACCCGAAATTGGATCTTAGTCTATTTGAGATTGTTCCTTTTAATCGTAATCAAAGATGTTTTCTTGTCTCTCATTTATTTTTCNGAAGAGATTATGGCAGATCATGTTCACCAAGAAATGACCCGAAATTGGATCTTAGTCTATTTGAGATTGTTCCTTTTAATCGTAATCAAAGATGTTTTCTTGTCTCTCATTTCTTTTCCGAATAAATCGAAGAACCTAATGGATCGAACGAACTCATCCTTGGCAGCTATGAAAGATATCGCCCTTGCGGAAGGAACATTCTCTTCTCTTTTGAGTTTCAGGCAAGAGCTCTTTTTTCTTCAATAAAGGTTTGGAACTCTCATCTTTACGAGAAGAATATGGTATGGGCTTGGTGAAGCTATGAAGCATCTTAGAGTATTCCATTCCTTCAGCTGGATCCGGGCTTGGTTCGACCTCAAAAAAATGTCGATTTAGTAGAGAGAGGTTTGCGAAAGGATATCAACGTATTAGTATATAGATAGATAGAGTGTGCATGCAAGGTGTGTGTAGGTATACCACTTACGAGAAAGAACCCCAAGTAAGTAAAGTAGTTAACCAAAGACAAGTAAGTAGTTCGTCAGTCCTTCCTCCGACGCCTCCCGTTCATTTTCCATTCTTTCATCTTTTTTGTTTTGTTTCGTTCATAGGTCCCAAGCCCTTCTTATCAAGCCCTCCTTAAGTCAAAAAACAGAATAATGCTGACTTTATTTGAACGAACATTGTAAGAACCTTTCTAACTGACACCCCAGTCATAATGCCACCCACCTCTTTTTCTTTTTGAACAAAGACCTTTTTGTCTTTTTGATTTGAGTTAATAATCATCAATCAAATAAATAACTGGCAGGTTTCATTAAAAGCGGAGGCCCGCCATCTGCTAGCATTGTGGTTTGGAATCGATTCTTTCTCAATGTCCCACCCTTTCTTTGAACCTTGTCAATGATCGAACTTAAAGATATGAACTGAGTGCCATTTGATGAGTAACTGAGAACAAGGGAGAGGGATATGGAAAGGATAAAGTAATGAAAGAGGAAATCATTGCTAGTAGTAACGACTTGTCACGATCCATTGGTTCATATAGAATCCATGTCCTAGGTGTATCAAAAAACATGATTTTCGCTAAGCGTATATAATAAAATAGAGTGAAAGGGTCCACCCCGAAACCAAGGGGGTACTAACTAAGAGCTGAGTCCTCTCCGAACCGCACGAGATAGTTGCCCATCATACGGCTCACCAACTTCACTTGCCTCTATGGGAGGCTCGCTCCGGGCAGGTTCGGATCACTTACAATACACGGCTCTACGAAGGAAGGGCTTGGTGGGTTAGTAACGTTTTCAATATGATGATTTTTCCGTATTTGTTTGATGAGAAATGCGAGACGAAAAAGGAACTCATCTTTTCGACTGGGAAATGCAAGTCTGTTTTGTCCACTTTCTCCATCCCCCTCTATTGTTCGATCTCTTCCATCTCTGCCTCGCTCGTTGTCACCTATGTTGGTTGAAGAAANTCAATATGATGATTTTTCCATATTTGTTTGATGAGAAATGCAAGACGAAAAAGGAACTCATCTTTTTGACTGGGAAATGCAAGTCTGTTTTGTCCACTTTCTCCATCCCCCTCTATTGTTCGATCTCTTCCATCTCTGCCTCGCTCGTTGTCACCTATGTTGGTTGAAGAAAGGTTTGTAACCCTGTGTAGAGAATGAAGAGGGGCCAAGCATCTTCCTCTCAACAGTGCTTCTTGAGGCTCCACTCTCCCCGTAAGGCCCCGTTGTTAGCCTGGGCGAGGGGATAAGGAATAAGGATTGAAACCCACTTCTTGAGCTCTGCCAGGGACTGGACAGTGGTTAGCTTTGTAAATGTGTAGAGCCAAGTGTAGTGTGGTGTAGTAGTCAGCACTTCTAGGCCCCTTCCCGGCTACAGGATGACTCCAGTGCTTTGGGTACTACGGACCCTCTGCCATCCATTGCAGCAGAGCCGTTTCATGAGCGGGGGGGCTAAGCGCTGTTCTTTGAATCAACCGTTGAATGAAATCGAATCTCGATAGATTCATCCATCTTTCTATTCATAGATCTAACTCAAAAAATGGATTGATTAAGTAGCGTGAAGCCCCAAATCCTTGATTTGGCCAGGAAAGACTGCACTGCTTTGTGGCCCAGGAAGCGAAGGGAATGAGCTCGTCTCCCCACTTCTTTTTTTGATTTGTGTCCGTTCCGCACTTCGCGCGCGATGGCACTTTGTTTGTTCTCCTCTTATTCTTCATTGGACGGTTCGGATGGACTTCGCCGTTCTTTCCCAACTCAAATGGAAAAGGCTGTCTCACATCGAGATGTCGATTCGTTTTCTGCCCCCAATGAGATGGGGAATTAGTAACCCCCTATCTATTTCGTATTTGGCCCTAAATCTATCTGAATCGAGGCCTGGCTCACATCGTTCCAACAACCGCTGGGGAGCACCTCAGTATACGATCGCGCGCAATAACTGGGAGTCATATTCTATTACACCTAAGGCCAACTTCAATTCACCAAACCAAGGTTCATCTCGTGTAGTGATTGTGGACTCGTACAAGGGAGTAGACGTTTGATGTATCAGACTCGACCCTATCTTTCGGAGCATGCATTCCCATCCGTGTCGCAACTGATTCGGTAAGCTACGTGTCCGATGCATGGAGAACTGCCTTCCGTCTCCCCAACAGACTGACTTACTCGTGGCAACCTTCCGGCCGCCCAACGACCTATAACGCTAGTCACTACTCCCACTGGGGCTAGGAAGTAAGCCCCACAACCCAAAGCGGCGAAAAACAAATAGAATTTGCTACAAAAACCGGCTAACGGGGGTATTCCTGCGTATGAGAACATAGTAATGGAGAAGGTAATAGCCGAAATAGGATTCGTTTTGGCTAGAGCGCCCAAATCCGCTAGATATTTTACACGGGTTTGCCGTAATGCTAAAACTATAGTGAATGCATCTATCGTCATGAATACATAAATAAAGATACCAATTAGTAGTGATTGAATTCCTTCTATGGTTCCACATGAGAAACCAGTACGAATATAACCTACATGTCCAATTGAACTATGAGCTAGAGGTCTTTTGACTTTCGTTTGGGCCATGGCGGCCAGTGCTCCTAAGATCATAGAAGCAATGCTGCAGAAAAAGAAGATTTGTTGCAATGTAGCTCCATAGGAACCATAAATAGAAAGACGTGAAATATTAGCAAAAATAGAGATTTTAGGCGCAATAGAAAGGAATGCTGTAACCGGCGTGGGGGAACCCTCATAGATATCAGGTGCCCACATATATAGAGTCAAAAGAGATATGGAGTCCGAAGGGGAGGGGGGTTTTCTTCGGGGCTTGAGAGATGGAATAGATAGGGCCCCACAAGTTGAGAATTCGCCGCTGTGGAATGAACACGAAAGGGAACGAGGAATGATCAACGAAAAAAGTGCTCTCTGAACCGAACGTGAAAGTTGTTTTCCATCAGACGGCTGTTTCCGTAACTCCACTCTCGACTTGGATTATATATCCAAAAAGGTCCGCTCTCGGCTATTCCACACGCAGCCTAGCAGACAGAGGCCGTGGTTATCTGAAGTGGATTCTCTCTTTTCTGACGTGGATGCCGAACCTGCTGACCCATTGACTAAGAAGGGGGCGGGCGCAGCAGCTACATGGACCCCTTCCTTTTGTTGCCAGCGCTTTCCCGGGCCAAGCCGGAATTCTTGATGAGTATGAGAAAGGGCAGGCAAAGCCCGAAGACTGCTATCCTACCTAATAGGCCAGCGGGCAGAACGAGGAGAGGGCCCGGCAATCATACCACCGCTTTCGAAAAAGCCTGTTCCCTTCAGATAAGACGCACCGTAGGCCATCCTCGTCTTCGTTTTTGATGAAAAAGAAATCCAATCTCGATCTCCGAAAGCGTTTTCCTTCCCCTCCCTTCGTCGAGCCTTTCCTTTCATGGTTGGGGGAAGCATTTCCTTATCTGAACTTGGCGGGCATTCTTTACTAGCCTGATTCAAACAAAGAGGGGTGTGAACATAGGTAGGCTCAAAGATGATTTTCAGGTCCTAGCTACGCCATGCGTTCAATACAAAATCTGGAAAGCAGCAGGGATGACAAAAGGAGGTTTCCTGTCTTGCACTGAAAAACTCAGAGGAATAATAGATAGATATGTATTCTTTATCATCTCCCTATTTCTTTTGATATCATCGTTATATCTCTATATCTCAAATTGAGAAAGAAAGAGCAGATGGATCCTATCCCCTATATCGAACACTAAATCCTATCTATTGATCGAAAGATCTTCGTCAAATACCGGACTTTGCCTTTTCTTTTTTTTAGTAATTCCTCATATCCAAAGAAAGCAGCTTACCACAAGCACCCCACCTCATACGACTAGTTGGGGGGGCTGGCTGGCTGTTCGCCTTTTGAATCAAACAAAGTCAGTAGTAGGGGCTGAATAGCTACTTTCATTCTCAAGGAAAGCGAAGAATCCACCTTTAGTCAATAGGAGCCCTACTTCCCTCTTTCTTTGGGACCTCATCACTGAAATGAAAGCGCAAAGAAATTGCTTGATGAGTTGCCGGGCGTAGCGCACCGCAGGTTAATCTCTCGTTTTTTTTTAGCTTGACTTTACTATTACTAAACTAATAAGGGCTCGCTGCTTGATAGTGACTTCTTTAGTTTGGTAGGATGACGAAAGAAAGACTACTTCAATGACGTAAACTGCCGGAAACTCGAGAGGGTCGCCTTTGGAAGCATTCGCCGGTAACCCGTCACAACATAATAAAAAGGAATGAGTTTAGCTGACTGAATCCAATCCATAAACCCGGAAACGAGACTTTGTTCCCTTTCGTCAAGTAGGTCAAAAAAGAGGTATACGAACGACTTTTGCTTTGCTTTGCCTTATACTCGATTGGAACAAAGCTCATAAAGAAGGGGAGGCGGAATGGAGAAAGGAAAGGGACAAGGGCGGTCTTGCTTGGCGCGAAGGTGTTTTGGGGGTAGGGTACTAAAGGTCCTCGGACTTCCAGGCGGTTTTTCTTTTGGGCAGCTGTTCACCGTTGGATCTCGCCAATACAGCCCCCCATAGTTTTCGTTACCGAGATATCTTTTTTTTCATTGTTCCCAGGGATTTTTTGGGTAATCTGCTCCCATGCTGCAAACAGTCAAATCTGAACTCAACCCTGTCGCTCTTCTTTCTTTCCTCGCGGGCAGGAAGCACACCAGCTGGGTGCCTTGCGTGATTCTACTGTGTTTTTTGCACTTGACTGGGTGGACAGTTGACCGGAAGAGAACTTAGATTCGCCCGGCCATCAGGCGGGCTAGTGCTTATCTTATGTGACAACACTACAGAGCGAGTGGCTCTTCTAGGCGGGCTGCTGTGTGACAAGACTACAGAGAAAGCGGCGCTTTCGTGTAACATGCTATGGTCTCAACGCCCTTACGAGGTAGTGATGAGTTTCACGTGCTCTAAGCCCGGCCCGCGCGCGGTTAGGAAGATTGGCCACAATCTGAGCGGTACCACCCACCCTACCCTACCACCTATAGGCGGCCGTCCGTCCTACAGCCGCCCGAAAAGGAACTGCAGTGATCTTGAATAGGAATCCTACAGCGATAGATAGAATCCCCATAAAAATACCACTAGATCGAGCACCAGTGATTTCGTATCCGGTCAAAATCTTGGCTAATTGATCGAAGTGGGTAGCTCCAGTAGACCCATAGATCATGGAACAAATAGGGTGGGTAGGCCCAAACACCACACTACACGTATAGACGCGAACCCCCCTCGTTACCGTACGTGCGACTCTCACCGCATACGGCTCGCACAAAGACTCATAAATCCATCCCGATTCCACCTCTATATACTCTCCCTCCAATCCTCGATCAAACTTGCGTTCCCCAGGCGCTATGAAATGGGGGTCTTGACTTCGCCTATCGTATGTATTGGCTTGGCTTCGTGCAGAACCAAGGAGGCATTCTGGCGGGCGCGTGTAGGAAGGGAAGGCCGACCACTACATAAAAGACAACGACTACAAGCAAAACCGGAAGCCACTCGCTTCTATTCTGGTTGGGATTGTCTATCGATGGGAATCTATAGATCGTAGTAATTCGCCAACCTCTATAAACTGAAATACGATACAATTTCACTTCACGCCACGGAAAAAAAGAAAGAAAGAGCGAAGCTCCCTGGGCTACGATGACGAATGCCTCTTTTCTCTTCTCTTCAGTCTACAACAAACAAGTGGGAGAGGCAGGATTCGAACCTACGTAGAAAAACTTCAACAGATTTACAGTCTGTCGCTTTTGACCGCTCGGCCACTCTCCCCTTCCCGGGCCGAGGCCCCCCTCAATGAGTTCGAAGAAGGAAGACCGCGCCCTGAATCAATCAATAAGCTTTTTGATTTGATTGAAGGGACTAATTACTATTTATTAGCTTAGCTAGCGTTCCGGGAGAATCCAGTCATTTAGTCAGTTCATAACAATCTCTGTAAAGCAAGGGGCAAAGCTTCTACACTTCCCCCTTCGTCGCTTCTGGCTAAGCTGCGAGTTAATGAGCAAGTGAATGAACAAACAAGCCATGTTCCTAAAAGGAGTGACCCTCTTTCTTCTTCTTTTATTCCCTTCCCCTATCCTTTCAAAGCCCATAGGTTGGGCGCTCCCGCTTGACTAAGAGTTGAGAAAGTCAGGCTCTTCCGCTGAGCGAAGCAGCGAGTCTACCCTTCTCGAGAGCCTACTTAAATAGCTTACGCTTACCAAGCCTAGTCTACAAAAAGAGGGGAGGGCTACAGCAAGCAAGCTTTCCCCCTTTCTTTGTTCTGGGTCGCGCCTCACCGCAGGCACTGAATGAATGAAATGAGTGGAGATCTTCCTTCCCCCTTCTTAATTACCAAGAACTTCGTTGCCACTAGTTAGAAGCTAATTTAGACCATCCCACACCCAAAAACAACTCGGAGCCTAAACTAAAGAGAAGAAAGAGAGTTCAGTCTACAAGAAGCTGGCAGAGCTTTAGCCATTGCACTACATCCATCGAGACTACCTAACTAAATCGTCACCCTGTTTTTTCGTTCTTCGAATGACGCTAGTGGAGACAAATTCCTTTCGGCGGCAGTCAGATACTAATTCAGTCTTCCCATTCATTCCCAGTGGATCCTTCTTTCTTCTCCCTAAGAATTGAACGAACCCAGTTTTTCTATACGAGAGTGAGGAATCAAAACCAACAACTTGCCACTTTTGATGTCCCACGATTCTTCCCGTTTAGAAACGACGGAGAAGGACAGGGGTTGCTAGGTCAGAAAAGCAAGAACTCGTCATTCTCCCCAAGTAGGATTTGAACCCACGACCAGTCAGTTAACAGCCGACCGCTCTACCACTGAGCTACTGAGGAACAACGGACTTAAGGAAGCCCACTCTCGTTCTTTGGACCAACTTCTGACCGAACAAAATGAGTCACTCTTTTTCACATACACCGGGAGAAAAGGTTACGATAGCAAGCCCCTCCCCGGCCGGAGAGCCTCCAGGACAAGGGGGCGGCGGTCAACCATCCACTCTCGAGATTCATATGGATCAATCGATGCGTCCTGCCAGTTCGCTAAGTAGACTCACTCTACCGAGTGGCAACAAAGGCTGGAACTATTCCTGCCAAAAACAAGGGACCTACTTCTCATCCTAGGAGTTAGCAGGTATGAAAGAGTCCCCTCTCTCTCTCTCCGAGTTTCGACTACTAAGTAGCACTTCTGCTATTCTATAATAGAATGGATTCTGGTCAAGCTGAAAAAGCCCACTATTATTAGTAAGCTAGCGCGCCCCCCTTATCAAAGTCGACGTTTCTCGCTTGTTAGTCCGACCTTTTTGGATATTTGAAGAAGGCAGGTTTGGAACCCTATCCAAGGGCAAGGTGCTGGTCTCGATCTCGCTTGGTGGTGCCCTTCCCTTCTCGATGATTGATTGTTGACTCAACATGGATTTCGTGCTTGAGTTGTGGGGCCCTCCCTCCATCTATCGAGTCAAGTAATTCGCTATCGGCAATTTGTCCGTCCTCATGCCATGCTTCTTCTTTCTCCGAATCGGTTCCTAGTGTCAGTCAATCAAGATTCGCCATCAAGAGAGGGTTAGGTTAAGCCAAGCCAGCTGGTCCCGCCATTCACTTCCCCCGTCCATCGATAACAGGAGTACGCATCAGCACATATCGAACGAAAAAAGCGCGAACCCTGGATTCTCTTCCTCAATCAAAATGTCGAGCAATTTCTCCCTATTAATTCGGTCAAAGTCTCCACGGGACCCTCTACGCGGAGGTGCACCATGTTGATAGGAGCAAAGACCAGATTGTACATGTCCTCGAAGGCTGCATTCATGGCAATCATCACTAGTTTCTCCCTCATTTCTTCTTTTTTCTCTTGAATTAAGGGCTATCCATTGAGTAAAGGGAGGTTTTGCTACAGTGATTCGGGCGGTTGGTGTCCTCTTCCTCTTCGAGAGTTGCGGGTCTTTCTGCATGAGTGGTAGCTCACAAACTCCTCGTACACGAGTCCTAGTCGTTGCGCAGCGGTCTGTTTCCCGGCTTCGGCGATGATGATTGGTTTCATCCATCCTCGACCCTAATGAAATGGAGTATTCCAGTCAGTCAAGCGGTTCGGGTTCTCGGCAGGTTCCCGTTCGCCTGCCCGCTCCCTCATAGTCCATTAGTGGGTAGGGTGGTAAACTGATAGATAGGGCGCCCGCCTCCTCTTCAGACGTGTCCTCGACAACTTGGCGGTTGGTTGTTCG